>NC_091164.1:9852218-9917218 GCF_040958095.1 Procambarus clarkii
CAATCACACTCACACCTATAGACAAATGATTTACCCATCAGATTGATGATGATTTAGAAGGCCTGGTCGACGACCGGGCCGGGGGGACGCTAAACCCCGGAAGCACCTCAAGGTAAGGTAACCCTGTTATTGCGCCTGCAGGGCTGTCGACTCGCTAATGGCTTAAACGTGTCACTGGCTAACTGAATGAATGGCTGTCTGTTCCGGTGACCAGCAAGTGGAATGTACCGCGAGAAGTTATAGAAGCCACCTCCAATCACAACTTTAAGGCCAGATTCGAGAAAGCATTCGAACACTACTTATAGTGAGGGGGTAGAGGGAGGAGGAGGGGTAGAGATGGAGTGGGGGTATATGGGGGGAGATGGAGGGTGAGGGGGGAAGGGGAAGGAAGGGCGGTAGATTCGCATACTTCCTGGTGAAGATGCAACAAAGAATTGGCCGGTAAAGGAGCAAGTATATACCACAGCGGCGCGTGCTGTTGCAACTCCTGAACAAAAACACAGAGGCTTGCGGAAGACATCACCGCCATCCACGGCAGCCTCCTGCAATTTCCAGGCTATTGGAAGGAACTTCACGCGTGACTACTCTCATGTCGGCGCGGCTGGTTGCTGGAGTATAGTCAAGATCAGTGATAGCGGTGGTGGGACGTCCTCATGAACCTCACGGAATGTTTTACGAGGTTATCTTGAGATGATTTCGGGGCTTTAGTGTCCCCCGCGGCCCGGTCCTCGACCAGGCCTCCACCCCCAGGAAGCAGCCCGTGACAGCTGACTAACACCCAGGTACCTATTTTACTGCTAGGTAACACAGGGGCATAGGGTGAAAGAAACTCTGCCCATTGTTTCTCGCCGGCGCCCGGGATCGAACCGGGACCACAGGATCACAAGTCCAGTGTGCTGTCCGCTCGGCCGACCGGCTCCCCAAAGTAGTTTAGAGTTTTTAGCAGTTTTAGGAGATTAGAGGAAGTTCTAATCATTTCTGTTGCGTCATGTGCTTTACGCAATGTGTTCCAAGGAGGATGGGAAACGTGGATGACACATTATCACATGATAATTTGTAATTAAAATAAATATACAAATTTTCTCTTCAATACAAATGATTAAGGTGTTTTTGCAAGATTTAACAACTCCAAACCGGCTTGAAACGTCGAAATATTCAATAAAAACGCGTTTTTTTTATCAGTTAATATTAAGTGCGGTGGCCGCCTCCTTGACAATCACTGATAATTAATCAATCGGAATCAAGACCATTTTTAGTTACATTTCTTATTCTTGATGGTATAATAAAATGCTATAAAGAAAACACGTCTCAAACACGATTACGAGCCCCTTTTGCTCTTTCTTTTTAACGTTATAACTTAATTACCTATCGGGTACATGCAGTAACTTGATTAATGACCTAAACACTCGTACGTACGTAAGTACGTACGAGTACGTACGTACGTACTCCAAGGAGTACGAGCACTCCAACTTGCCCAAACCCGACATAAGCCTAAAACAATTTGCCCTACCTAAATTCTCCCATACTGAACTACGGCAAAGTAGCCTATTCTAGACAATTATCACATTCTTGCTGAAACCTAGCCTAGTAAAGTAGTAGTAAAGTAAAATAGTAGTAGTAGTAGTAGTAAAGTAGTAGTACTAATAGTAAAGTACGCTAGGTTACTTTACCTAGTAAAGTAACCTAGCCTAGCTAACATACGACAAAAAAAGCACTCACACATTTTTTACAGTCAGCCAAACAGTCTCGTTGCCTCCTGCAACCTACTGACCTGGCCTAGAGTGCCGACCATGCTAACTCCCTCAACATATTAACCTCGCATTCCAAGCCTATGAGACAAAACAGGTCCGACTTAACAACACTGCATTAATGACTGTACCAACGGGCCTAGGAGCCCCTCATTAGACAACGAGGTGTCATCATTCACCTCGTAAGTAACGCAGTTATCTGCATGCCAGGGAGACCACCAACGCATCCACCCGTTAAACTCGTTATTTACTGCCATCAACTTCTGGTGATTGTATTAATTATAATTAGCATAAAAGATAAATCGAACTTGCAGATTTCTATTATTACCTCCTAAAGTTGTTTCAATCATTGTTGTGCTGTGTTCTATAATTTTGGGTTTGAGTTGAGGGCCCGAGACTGTTCAACACGCTTCCACTACACATAAGGGACATAACTGGCCGACCCCTCACAGTGTTCAAGAGAGAACTATCAACATCAGAGGCCCGAGACTGTTCAACACGCTTCCACTACACATAAGGGGCATAACTGGCCGACCCCTCACAGTGTTCAAGAGAGAACTATCAACATCAGAGGCCCGAGACTGTTCAACACGCTTCCACTACACATAAGGGACATAACTGGCCGACCCCTCACAGTGTTCAAGAGAGAACTATCAACATCAGAGGCCCGAGACTGTTCAACACGCTTCCACTACACATAAGGGGCATAACTGGCCGACCCCTCACAGTGTTCAAGAGAGAACTATCAACATCAGAGGCCCGAGACTGTTCAACACGCTTCCACTACACATAAGGGACATAACTGGCCGACCCCTCACAGTGTTCAAGAGAGAACTATCAACATCAGAGGCCCGAGACTGTTCAACACGCTTCCACTACACATAAGGGACATAACTGGCCGACCCCTCACAGTGTTCAAGAGAGAACTATCAACATCAGAGGCCCGAGACTGTTCAACACGCTTCCACTACACATCAGGGACATAACTGGCCGACCCCTCACAGTGTTCAATAGAGAACTATCAACATCAGAGGCCCGAGACTGTTCAACACGCTTCCACTACACATAAGGGACATAACTGGCCGACCCCTCACAGTGTTCAAGAGAGAACTATCAACATCAGAGGCCCGAGACTGTTCAACACGATTCCACTACACATAAGGGACATAACTGGCCGACCCCTCACAGTGTTCAAGAGAGAACTATCAACATCAGAGGCCCGAGACTGTTCAACACGCTTCCACTACACATAAGGGACATAACTGGCCGACCCCTCACAGTGTTCAAGAGAGAACTATCAACATCAGAGGCCCGAGACTGTTCAACACGCTTCCACTACACATAAGGGGCATAACTGGCCGACCCCTCACAGTGTTCAATAGAGAACTATCAACATCAGAGGCCCGAGACTGTTCAACACGCTTCCACTACACATAAGGGACATAACTGGCCGACCCCTCACAGTGTTCAAGAGAGAACTATCAACATCAGAGGCCCGAGACTGTTCAACACGCTTCCACTACACATAAGGGACATAACTGGCCGACCCCTCACAGTGTTCAAGAGAGAACTATCAACATCAGAGGCCCGAGACTGTTCAACACGCTTCCACTACACATCAGGGACATAACTGGCCCACCCCTCACAGTGTTCAAGAGAGAACTATCAACATCAGAGGCCCGAGACTGTTCAACACGCTTCCACTACACATAAGGGACATAACTGGCCCACCCCTCACAGTGTTCAAGAGAGAACTATCAACATCAGAGGCCCGAGACTGTTCAACACGCTTCCACTACACATAAGGGACATAACTGGCCGACCCCTCACAGTGTTCAAGAGAGAACTATCAACATCAGAGGCCCGAGACTGTTCAACACGCTTCCACTACACATAAGGGACATAACTGGCCGACCCCTCACAGTGTTCAAGAGAGAACTATCAACATCAGAGGCCCGAGACTGTTCAACACGCTTCCACTACACATAAGGGACATAACTGGCCGACCCCTCACAGTGTTCAAGAGAGAACTATCAACATCAGAGGCCCGAGACTGTTCAACACGCTTCCACTACACATAAGGGACATAACTGGCCGACCCCTCACAGTGTTCAAGAGAGAACTGGATATGCACCTCTAAAGGATACCTGATCAACCAGGCTGTGACTCATACGCCAGGCTGCGAGCAGCCGCGTCCAACAGCCTGGTTGATCAGTCCAGCAACCAGGAGGCCTGGTCGACGACCGGGCCGCGGGGACGCTAAGCCCCGGAAACACTTCAAGGTAACCCCTTATTGCTTAGTGACGAACCATCTAGTTAGCCCAGAACGTCATCCATGACCAAACTCTCACTACCTACTTACTGCTAGGTGAACAGAGACATTAGGTGAACGGGAATGTGCCCAACCATTTCTGTTCTGGCCGGAATTCGGACCCGAAATTCTCTATTGTGCGTCGAGAAAGAATCCGACTGCACTACAGGGACCCCTTACACACCCCTTCCGTTTCAACTTCTGCCTCCTTACCTTGAGGTGCTTCCGGGGCTTAGTGTCCCCGCGGCCCGGTCGTCGACCAGGCCTCCTGGTTGCTGGACTGATCAACCAGGCTGTTGGACACGGCTGCTCGCAGCCTGACGTACAATTAAATAAATGCATTGTTCCTTCAGAGTACAGTAGCTCCTTGTTTTATTGACTAATTAACTAATTATCTTGTTGTTGTTGTTGTTATAGATTCAGCTACTCGGAACAAGTTCCAAGTAGCACGGGCTATGGTGAGCCCGTAACTTACCTGGCACAGGAGCGGGGCAAGAAGCACGGGCTATGGTTAGCCTCGTGGCCGGGAGATGTCTCCCGTGACTAATTATCTTAGTGCTAATCATTAATATTCAACCACTCAAGTCCACCTGACTTAAAAGATAAATATGTAGTGCATGATAATAGAGCCGTCTTTGACCATGCAAATGTGGCTGTTTGACATTCATAAATGGCCATTCTTGTATGGCTAAGTTAAATCATTTAATACTTAACAGTATGTTAGGGAGTATGGATGAGTATGTTATGTATGGGTGAGTCAAACACTAACGCAGTATGGAAGAGTTTGTGTTTGAGAATCATGTTTCTTCTCATTACTGCCTTAATCGCAGTCGATTAAGGCAGCGTCTGAAATGCTTCAAGACGTAAGTTCGAACCCTCGTCACGGCCCTTGTGAATTTGTTCACGTTTCGTATGTTTCCCACCACACCGGCTGGTTCAACCTGTCCTACACAGAACGTCGCTTTTCGCTCGTATGCGTTAAACAAAGCCAAACAAATTGTACTAAAAAATGGAAGCGGCTCGCGAAAGTGACGTACTGTCCCGTTTTTTGTTTTGGGTCCTCTGGTAGGTTAGGCGAGGACACTTTAAGACCGTTTTCTTGACGTTGGGAAACCTTAGAAGAACGGGCTATCTTATCTTGAGATGATTTCGGTGTTTTATTGTCCCCGCGGCCCGGTCCTCGACCAGGCCTCCACCCCCAGGAAGCAGCCTGTGACAGCTGACTAACACCCAGGTACCTATTTTACTGCTAGGTAACAGGGGTATAGCGTGAAAGAAACTCTGCCCATTGTTTCTCGCCGGCGCCTGGGATCGAACCCAGGGCCACAGGATCACAAGCCCAGCGTGCTGTCCGCTCGGCCGACCGGCTCTCTTTGGGCAGGGCAGACATGAGAATTCTCATGTCTGCCACTAGAATTATAACTGCATTTCCCACCAACATCAATCAAGCATAAAACACATCATCCGAGGGTATCGAGGATCATCCCCCAGACCATAAACACTGCAGACAATGAAGGTACAATGTAAGATCTGTCTGAGGTAAACACCTCAATATAAAGATCTCAAAACTTTTGTAAACACTTGGTGTAATTTTGACAGGAAGTGGGTGGTGGCTTGGGCAATATCCCGCAGTTTTATTACCTGTTGTCGATTTCGAGAGTTGTTCTACTCCTTCAGCCTGGCCTGTGGCTAGCCTTCCCCGGTGATTGTGTGGTCAAAGGGGCGGGAGCCATTACCCAGAAGGCGGCCATATTTACTTAGCGAAGGTTTCACGAAGCTGCAGGTTCGAATCCTCGTCACGGCCCTTGTGGATTTGTTCATTTGATGCATCACGCAATTGTGATTTCTGTGTGTAATGAAGCGGCATTATTTAGAGTAGGATGCATATGCTGATATATGCTGTAGTAGATTGTTTCATATTACAGTCGCTTATAGTTAATACCGTCCAGCCCAAGTGGTTGGGCAAGTGGGTCTCGAGCAGTACTTGGACGAGACAGCACAAGTGATTCGAATAGTATGGGACACTGATGGGATCCCTAGTCTTAAAGGTTCTCGTAATCCATCCTATCATTTTTCTGGCTGACGCCATATTTGCTCCATAAGCGTTAGGTTATCTTGAGGTTATCTTGAGATGATTTCGGGGCTTTTTAGTGTCCCCGCGGCCCGCTCCTAGACCAGGCCTCCACCCCCAGGAAGCAGCCCGTGACAGCTGACTAACACCCAGGTACCTATTTTACTGCTAGGTAACAGGGGCGTCAGGTGAAAGGAACTCTGCCCATTGTTTCTCGCCGGCGCCTGGGATCGAACCCAGGACCACAGGATCACAAGTCCAGCGTGCTGTCCGCTCGGCCGACCGGCTCTCCCTAGGTCGTCCCAGATCCTCTACATGTTGCTTTGGGCAAATTTGATTGTGTCTGGTACTCTGTATTTTGTTTACAGACTTCATTCTTACCACACCTTAGGACCTGTAATTTATCACTGTTAAACCTCATGTTATTTTCTGCTGCCCAATGGTAGAAAGTGTATGAGTTAAACCTGAGAACATCATACATATGCATGGTTGGGCTACCCCGTTTTTCATGGTTGGGCTACCCCCCCTCCCCCCCTTTAATGGTTGATCAACCCCCCCCCCTCCCTTTTCATGGCTGGGCTACCACCTTTTCATTTCATTTTCATTCATCATATTACATTTAAATGCATGAATTCATCTTCTAACAAGTCTTCGTGCGATTAAATCGTAGATTAAGTTAGATTGAATGTGTTCAGGCTAGGCATCGCTAGATTAGGTCAAGTTGCATTAGATCAATTTCAAAATCCACTGATGAACCATCTTATCCACGACTAAAAGACTAATCTGAAGATGCAGCCAACAGTTGCAGACTCAACAAGCAACTCGCTAAACTAGTTTACACTGCAATCATTTTGCAGTATACAGACATTATATATAATATATATATATATATATATATATATATATATATATATATATATATATATATATATATATATATATATATATATATATATATATGTCGTACCTAGTAGCCAGAACGCACTTCTCAGCCTACTATGCAAGGCCTGATTTGCCTAATAAGCCAAGTTTTCATGAATTAAAGTTTTTTCGTCTACCTAACCTACCTAACCTAACATTGTCGGCTACCTAACCTAACCTATAAAGATAGGTTAGGTAGGGTTGGTTAGGTTTGGTCATATATCTACGTTAATTTTAACTTCAATAAAAAAATTGACCTCATACATAATGAAATAGGTAGCTTTATCATTTCATAAGAAAAAAATTAGAGAAAATATATTAATTCAGGAAAACTTGGCTTATTAGGCAAATCGGGCCTTGCATAGTAAGCCGAGAAGTGCGTTCTGGCTACTAGGTACGACATACATACATATATATATATATATATATATATATATATATATATATATATATATATATATATATATATATATATATATACATACATATATATATCCCTCCTGGACAAAGAAACCCCCAAACAAAACTATAGTCTCTGAAGAAAAGCGACCAAATTCTTTAAGAAAAAGTTTAAACTTAACCCGGTAAAGAACGGACACATGTTTGCCTCCGGCGCGCGTGTGTGTGTTTTTTCCCCTAAAGCTCGACATGTCAATAATTAATTAAACCAGAGGAGATAGTGTTAAGAGTGCGGGCTGACCTTTACTGCACTCCAAGGTGACAAAGAGGAAACACAATTAAACATGGCAGGTGTTAGGTAACGGGCGTAGGTCCAGAGGAGGTGTGTGGAGCCGGGGGTAGGGGGGTGGGGGGTGGAGATGGATGGCAGGTGTGGAGATGGATGGAAGGTGTGGAACAGGGGGGAAAGGAGAGGGGTGTGGAGCCGGGGAAGGGGGAGGGGGTGTGGCGCCAGGGGAGGGGGGGTATGGAAGCCCTCCCTTTTTCATGGCTGGGGGATGTATTTCATTATCTCAAACTTACGTGAACTTGAATAGTTATCAGCTAACGTTGCTGGTAACTCACGAAGCATTAACCCCACCTAAGCCAACCCCAGCTAATCTAAGCCAACCCCAGCTAATCTAAGCCAACCCCACCTAATCTAAGCCAACCCCAGCTAATCTAAGCCAACCCCAGCTAATCTAAGCCAACCCCGCCTAAGCCAACCCCAGCTAATCTAAGCCAACCCCACCTAAGCTAACCCAGCTAATCTAAGCCAACCCCACCTAATCTAAGCCAACCCCAGCTAATCTAAACCAACCCCACCTAAGCTAACCCAGCTAATCTAAGCCAACCCCAGCTAATCTAAGCCAACCCCACCTAATCTAAGCCAACCCCAGCTAATCTAAGCCAACCCCACCTAAGCTAACCCAGCTAATCTAAGCCAACCCCAGCTAATCTAAGCCAACCCCACCTAATCTAAGCCAACCCCACCTAATCTAAGCCAACCCCACCTAATCTAAGCCAACCCCACCTAATCTAAGCCAACCCCAGCTAATCTAAGCCAACCCCACCTAATCTAAGCCAACCCCAGCTAATCTTAGCCAACCCCACCTAATCTAAGCCAACCCCACCTAATCTAAGCCAACCCCACCTAATCTAAGCCAACCCCACCTAATCTAAGCCAACCCCACCTAATCTAAGCCAACCCCAGCTAATCTAAGCCAACCCCAGCTAATCTAAGCCAACCCCACCTAATCTAAGCCAACCCCACCTAATCTAAGCCAACCTCACCTAATCTAAGCCAACCCCAGCTAATCTAAGCCAACCCCACCTAATCTAAGCCAACCCCAGCTAATCTAAGCCAACCTCACCTAATCTAAGCCAACCCCAGCTAATCTAAGCCAACCCCACCTAATCTAAGCCAACCCCACCTAAGCCAACATGGGTTATGCAGATGTAGGAAGTGAAGCCAGGCACCTAAACACAGATCATGCAGATGAAGCGCCCCAAAAGCAGCGAGACACAAGGACGCGAATCACCGCATGCATTTTGGAGCACTCTCTCAATGGTCACAAAATAATAATGATATGACTTGTTTTCGTCAATATATTCACGGGTCAACAAGAGTCGATGTCGTCAGCCACCAGCCTCAGCTGCCACCATCATCACTGCCACCACCATCACTACCACCACCATCACTGCCACCACCACCACCACCACCATCACTGCCACCACCATCACAACCACCACCACCACTACCACCATCACTACCACCACCATCACAACCACCACCACCACCACCACAACCACCATCACAACCACCACCACAATCACAACCACCACCACCACTACCACCACCACTACCACCATCACTACCACCATCACTACCACCACCATCACAACCACCACCACCATCACAACCACCACCACAATCACAACCACCACCACCACTACCACCATCACTACCACCACCATCACAACCACCACCACCACCACCACAACCACCATCACAATCACAACCACCACCACCACAATCACCATCACAACCACCACCACAATCACAACCACCACCACCACAACCACCACCACAACCACCACCACAACCACCACCACCATAACAACCACCACCACCACCACCACCACCACCACCATCACCACCACCACCACAACCACCACCACAACCACCACCACAACCACCATCACAACCACCACCACAACCACCACCACAACCACCACCACAACCACCACAACCACCACCACCACAACCACCACCACCACCACCACCACCACCACCACCACCACCACCACCACCACAACCACCACCACCACCACCACCTAGCAATGTAACCCAACCATTAGGAGTACAACAACCACACCACAACCACCACCACCACCACAACCACCACAACCACCACCACCACCACCACCTAGCAATGTAACCCAACCATTAGGAGTACAACAACCACACCACAACCACCACCACCACCACAACCACCACAACCACCACCACCACCACCACCTAGCAATGTAACCCAACCATTAGGAGTACAACAACCACACCACAACCACCACCACCACCACAACCACCACCACCACCACCACCACCACCTAGCAATGTAACCCAACCATTAGGAGTACAACAACCACACCACAACCACCACCACCACCACAACCACCACAACCACCACCACCACCACCACCTAGCAATGTAACCCAACCATTAGGAGTACAACAACCACACCACAAAACCTAAAGTTCCATTGGGTCCAAGCCCAAGATTCGAACCCCGGATCCTTTCGCTTTCTAGGCGAGAGTGGTGACCCTTACATCACATGAATCCTCCATGGTTGTTTTAGATTTAGCTACTCAGAACGAAATGTTCATGTAGCACGGGCTATGGTGAGCCCGTATCCTCCATGGTGAAGTGAAGGGCGGCCAGCAGCAGCAGGTGCAGCAGGTGGAGCCGGAAGGATATGCTCAACAAGACCAGAAAGGGCGGAGAGGGGGAAGGGTATATGCTTGTATAGATAAGAGTATGCGCCTCGGGTGGGCAAGGTTTGGTCAGCCAATCATTTAATGCGTTACGTCTGGTCAATATGCGTTACGTCTGGTCAATATGCGTTACGTCTGGTCAATATGCGTTACGTCTGGTCAATATGCGTTACGTCTGGTCAATATGCGTCTCGCTGCTTCCATGCTGAGCTTTAAATTGTTTACGGCTGTACACCTGATCACTCCAGCCCCAACTAGGAAGTCTTTTTAAGAATTAATCTTAGCAATCCATGTGGGAACCGACCTGCGAGATTTATATTTATTTAATTTATATGAATTTATATTTACGTTAATTTATATACTTCGATAGCAATTTGTATAATGATAAGTGGACTGTATTTCTGCAATAATCTCATAATCTCACAAATCGATCCTCTACACATTAGGGGGGGGGTTTATTAGTTTATATATATGCAGCCAATCAAACTACAGTAATAGCTACATACATTGATGAGGTTCCTTATCTTATAGTACAGCAGGTTAGTCCACCAGGTATAACTAGGGTGTAGACACCAAATTATCCTCTTTGAGGCAGCTTCCATCACCCAGTAACTGGTGCACAAATCTTGCATCCTCGTCTTGACCTGTCAAAAGTGCGCTAGCTGTGAAGCCAGAATCCTATATATGACAAGTATATCAGAGAAAACAGTACATGGAACATGAAGACCTGGCTTAATTACCTTTAGTTTGAGGCTTCCATGTGATCTAACCGGGTCACCCTATATCCTGACATTAATGGCCATAAATGAATGATAAACGGGTTTCGGATAGACTTAACTTGAATTGTAGACATCGTGTTGACAATGGTACCTTTGGTTTCCATAACACTACGTCCAAGTAAAATTAACAGGAGCCGAATTTGCTCCCGTGTGAGCCTCTGGTCTCGTCTCAATGGCTGTTTAACACTCCATACTATTGACGTCTGGCCGACATTGTCCAGATATGATAGGAGCTGGTTTGCTCCACACGTCTCGGAGGTGACACAACAATCGCTCCCTCCTTCCTCACTGACGCCTGGCCTACTTTGTCCAGATTTCAGAAAGTGATAGAAGGGTCACATTTACTCTACTTTAATATTGATAATTAAGTTAATTTATATAAGATGTTTTTATGATGGTAAAGTCCAAAGACTAATGTATTTAAGAATAATTCCCAGCAGAATAGCTGGTGAATTATAATGGTGTGTGGTGATGATATCCCATTTTCTTTAGATGGTAATTCCACTACAAGTTACGTTTTCTATGGGTAACTTGTTGGTAATACAGCTATTATCTGTATGATTATTAAATGGTGTCGGATTTTCCGACATAATTCCCCAGGGGCTGCTCACGGGTCGAAGTCCTAATTAGAACAGACGAACACCGATACTCCTCCTTCGAATTATTAGATTAATTTGATGTTAGTAGTTAGTAAGCACACATTTGTGCGTCTGTTCGTACAGGACGGATGTCCCGTACTAGAGTTGCAGGGGTTAGAAGTCTAATGCGATTTCATTTCCCTGTCAACTCTTGAAAGGCTAATATTCAAGCCTTATTACATATTATTTAACCCAGAAGACTGGATGAGATCAAGTACTACAGTCAAGTATGATTCAGGGACTGCAGTGAGATCAGTGACATTAGATATAACTTGAAGTTTCTTCAGGTAACTGGTCACTGATATATAAACACTGAGGCCCATGGAATTCATCTTGATTAAATAATAAATGTATAAAATCAGTCATCAGATTTATTGGGGTTTAATTCAGTTAATTGATTCAGAGGATTGAATAGCTCATCATTAAAGTAAAGTATGGTTCTGAGACTGCAGTGGGATCAGTGACATTGGTCGCAGTGACTTGTAGCTGTTTTAGGCTACTGTTCACTGATTTGCCACTGAAGCCTCATGAACTCATCTTAAGCTTCAAATGATGATACTAACATCAACCTCTGTTGGTATAGTCAGCTGTAATCTCCTTAGTATAATGCTACTGGAGAAATATAATCAGCTGACAAATTTAGATTTCTACTGGTATTGTTTATCTGCAGGCATAGGTCTCCTCAGGCTTGATACTGGGCCTGAGAGTAATTTACCTCCTGCAGAGTTTAACATGGTTATGCCCTGATATTTAGTAGGGCTACCAATGAATTGATGGTAGTAGTCTGTCCCCACAAGGACAGCCATTTGGCATTTGATTTGCTCAAATTTACCTGCAGCTGCTTGATAATAGCTTTCCAGGTCAGCATAATCAACTGTTGATTGTTGTGACAAATCTTCACATTTCTTGATCTGTCTTGTTAAGTGGCCTTTAAGACCTGCAAGGGTTCTTTTCATTCTCCCTGCATTATCCATACTGGCTCGTTGGTGAAGCCTTGTGGGGCTTGTACTTGGGCTGCTCATAATACTGAACAAACACTAATGATAGCCTAGGGTAAATTCTGCACTCACTAGGCAATAATCCTACCTCTACTAGAGGTTAGCACTTAAAATTAATACACATTATATATATACAATCATACACACTAATCATTTGAGTGATAAACCAGTGTCACTGGAAGTACCTTTAGGTTAGCTCTTCTATATCACCCTAGGATGGAAGAGACACTAATTAATCACTCAAAGGTGTAATGATCATAAGTAAATTATTATATATACAACTCAATTCGAGTTGATAAAAATTACACCCAAAATAGGGTCTGGACCATTCATTAATGGTGTTAGGCTAATCAATATAGTACAACTGACTATGGTAATAATGGGACTAGGATGAACAATAATAGTTCAACTAGTCAGTAGTAATATCCTACCCTGTTGTGGGTTGGCAATTAGTAAATATTATACTGTGATCACTAGTGCAATATATATTAAATAATTCTCTATTTTGGAGAAATAATATACACAATTATTGATAATAGCCTCTTAATTAGCCTCTATGAAACTTCTAATATTATCTAGAAGTATTAAATATTATTAGTGACCTAGCGAAATAAAGTCCACAAAATTCGTAGATAATCTCTCGCGAAATGTAACACCACGAAATCCGTGAACAATCTCGCGAAGACACAGTCACTAATTTGGCTGGATTCTATATTAGCGCTGTCATTTCACGAAATAACACGCCACCAAATATCTGTGGGTGTGCATGAAACCGCTGACGAAGCTGAACTCAGTTGAGGGAGGCTGAACTGAACTGAGGGAGGCTCCTGAGCTCCCTCGAGGCTACGCTTCCGTCTTTGACTGGCTGGCCTTTGTTTAAATAACACTGCACTAGTATATTTAATGAATCCACTGGTTAACTGGTTCATCCGGTACTAAGATGACCAAATGTGGGTTCAAAGGACCGAATATTCCGGTTCCGAAGGTCCAAATAATCCGTCATCCGGTTCGAAGATGACCAAATAATGTGGGAACCGACCTGTGAGATTTATATTTATTTAATTTATATGAATTTATATTTACGTTAATTTATATACTTCGATAGCAATTTGTATAATGATAAGTGGACTGTATTTCTGCAATAATCTCATAATCTCACAAATCGATCCTCTACACATTAGGGGGGGGGTTTATTAGTTTATATATATGCAGCCAATCAAACTACAGTAATAGCTACATACATTGATGAGGTTCCTTATCTTATAGTACAGCAGGTTAGTCCACCAGGTATAACTAGGGTGTAGACACCAAATTATCCTCTTTGAGGCAGCTTCCATCACCCAGTAACTGGTGCACAAATCTTGCATCCTCGTCTTGACCTGTCAAAAGTGCGCTAGCTGTGAAGCCAGAATCCTATATATGACAAGTATATCAGAGAAAACAGTACATGGAACATGAAGACCTGGCTTAATTACCTTTAGTTTGAGGCTTCCATGTGATCTAACCGGGTCACCCTATATCCTGACATTAATGGCCATAAATGAATGATAAACGGGTTTCGGATAGACTTAACTTGAATTGTAGACATCGTGTTGACAATGGTACCTTTGGTTTCCATAACACTACGTCCAAGTAAAATTAACAGGAGCCGAATTTGCTCCCGTGTGAGCCTCTGGTCTCGTCTCAATGGCTGTTTAACACTCCATACTATTGACGTCTGGCCGACATTGTCCAGATATGATAGGAGCTGGTTTGCTCCACACGTCTCGGAGGTGACACAACAATCGCTCCCTCCTTCCTCACTGACGCCTGGCCTACTTTGTCCAGATTTCAGAAAGTGATAGAAGGGTCACATTTACTCTACTTTAATATTGATAATTAAGTTAATTTATATAAGATGTTTTTATGATGGTAAAGTCCAAAGACTAATGTATTTAAGAATAATTCCCAGCAGAATAGCTGGTGAATTATAATGGTATGTGGTGATGATATCCCATTTTCTTTAGATGGTAATTCCACTACAAGTTACGTTTTCTATGGGTAACTTGTTGGTAATACAGCTATTATCTGTATGATTATTAAATGGTGTCGGATTTTCCGACAATCCAAATCATGGTTCTGTTTCGTGCTTTTGTTGTGTCACTGAAGGACAGGTACTGGAGGCCTCCACGAGCCGCCACTCAGACGGAGAAAAGCACATCAGGCAAAGTCCCGACCCGTCGCCGTCAACAGGCCCGACCCGTCGCCGCCAACAGGCCCGTCCCGTCGCCGCCAACAGGCCCGTCCCGTCGCCGCCAACAGACCCGACCCGTCGCCGCCAACAGACCCGTCCCGTCGCCGCCAACAGACCCGACCCGTCGCCGCCAACAGGCCCGTCCCGTCGCCGCCAACAGGCCCGACCCGTCGCCGCCAACAGGCCCGACCCGTCGCCGCCAACAGGCCCGTCCCGTCGCCGCCAACAGGCCCGACCCGTCACCGCCAACAGGCCCGTTCCGTCGCCTACATCAACAACACTGGGGTTGTGGCGGCCGATCGTGGGAAAACCAAATTGAGGTCAGTTCCGCGTTACCAATGATACATACATCACCACCACCACCACCACAGCCTGAACGCCTTGCCAAACAGCCCCGCCCTCTCCCGCTGTAAGCCTGGCCGCTATCCCCCCCAAGCTGCCCAGCTCGACAACCTTCACCAGACACTTGAACATATTCCCCAACTGTAAACCAGAAAGGCAAGCAATCCCAAGGCGGAGGAAACCCTCCCTCGTTATCTCAATGCATGCAACCTTTACCGTAAGAGCCATAAAGAGAGAAATTGTTGATTGTGGGAAGAAGACGGGTCCCGGGAGATAGAGCCATCACTGTCTTGATGAATCGAGGGTCGCACCAACACGCCCGCCCAAGGAGATTAGCTTGATAGTCGGCCCCTCAAGACAATACCTCACACCCCTGGTTGATACCTGGTTGATGGGGCTCTGGGAGCTCTTCTACTCCCCAAGCCCGGCCCGAGGCCAGGCTTGACTTGTGAGAGTTTGGTCCACCAGGGTGTTGCTTGGAGTGGCCCCGCAGGCCCACATACCCACCACAGCCCCTGGTTGGTCCGGCACTCCTTGGAGGAATAAATCTAGTTTCCTCTTGACCCCCAGACGCACCTCAGTGCTGTGTGCACCAACTCTCCAGGAATATATTCACTCTTGTTCTCATTGGATTGTTATAGTTAGATTCCTTTTTTTCCCTCTTTACTTCTTTTATTTCTGTCTATTTTTTTGCAATTGTAACCATTATTAGAAATATATTATTAATATATATTAACATTATTTCGTTATTTGCAACAGTTAAGCTTATAACTGTGAATTTAACTTTTAATTTAATAATTATAATTATTATTTATACACATCCCCAGTGGATTTTATAATAATAATAATAATAATTATTATTATTTTTATCATCCTCATTTTAGAAACTGCATTATTTCACTGTGAGGCAATTTGTCGTATTGGACAAAAGTGTATTACAACACTACAGATTGTGAAACGTACGAGTACCTCTGGGAGTTTGCATCATCTGTTGATGTAGATTTGACTAAATGTAAACTCTGTCAGCAGAACTATTCGCATACTTTGCGTCATTATATAATAGAATGTGAAAAAATCGAGGAAGTGCATGTTCCTATCTTTGTCCAAACACTTTACTTCAACTTGTACAAAGGAGCCTTCCTGGGACCTACACACAACCTACGTAAGACCTATTCTTGAATATGCAGCTCCGTCATGGAACCTTCACCTGAAATACGACAAATCAATACTAACAAGTTTTAAAGGCAACGAGCTTGTTCCTGTGATGAAATGGCTTGAGATGCTATGAAAGCTTCAGGGAACAGGACTTCACCACATTGAAGAAGAGGAGAAATAAGGGGGACATGATAACGACATATTAAATTCAAATGAGAATTGACAAACCAGATCAAGAAACAGTGTCAGAGAAGATGACAAATGGAATGCATTAGGCAGTGATATGGTGGAGGCTGACTTCATACACAGTTTCAAGTGTAGATATGATAAAGAGCCCAATAGGCTCAGGAACCTGTACATCAGTTGATTGGCGGGACCAAAGAGCTAGAGCTCAACCCTCGCAAGCACAACTAGGTGAGTACACACACACATCATTTGGGAGATGAAATCCTTCAAGAAACAGAAAGAGAGAGAGAGAGAGAGAGAGAGAGAGAGAGAGAGAGAGAGAGAGAGAGAGAGAGAGAGAGAGAGAGAGAGAGAGAGAGAGAGAGAGAGAGATGTGGTGTATATCACGCCGGACCTGTCTCTCGAAGCCGGCATCAAAAGGATATCATCAGCGGCATATGCTAGGTTGGCCAACATAAGAACTGTCTTCAGAAACCTGTGTAAGGAATCGTTTAGAACCTTTAATACCACATACGTCAGACCAAACCTAGAGTATGCAGCTCCTGCGTGGAATCCGCATCTAATCAAGCACAAGACTAAAATGAAGGAGATTAAGAGGTTTGCTCCCAGAGTAGTCCCTGAGGCAGGTCTACTTAGTCTACTTAGTAGTCTACTTAATTTCATAGTTTTCTTCAAGAAGTGCCGGACCAACCGGGCTGTAGTGAATACGTGGGCCTGCGGGCTGCTCTAAGCAACAGCCTGGTGGACCAAACTCTCACAAGTCAAGCCTGGCCTCGGGCCGGGCTTGGGGAGTAAAAGAACTCCCAGAACCCCATCAAGCAGAAGCTCCTACAGCTATTAAAATCCACCCAAACTCACTTCTCTTTACTGCGAGTTGCAGTAAATCAGACCTACAGTTTCCGTACAGTAAAAAGAGTCCAGAATAGTTTTAGCCGGGAGTAAGGGGGCTCGAACCTTGATATATTGGTACGATGGAAACTGCCAAGCACCCAGCTCGGTTCACGGGACTTCTGTAACATAAGTTTCCAGATTTTTCCCAAATATTTTTTTTTACCTAGAAAGATAAGACAATGATCATGATACGACTTGAAATTGACAGAAAAAATGTGTTGAAAAGTGTTCACTTACATATTTCTGTCTTCATTGGGAGTGGATTAAAACGTTTTCACAGGGCTACTTAAAACGTCTTCACAGGGCCACTTAAAACGTCTTCACAGGGCCACTTAAAACGTCTTCACAGGGCCACTTAAAACGTCTTCACAGGGGCCACTTAAAACGTCTTCACAGGGGCCACTTAAAACGTCTTCACAGGGGCCACTTAAAACGTCTTCACAGGGCCACTTAAAAACGTCTTCACAGGGGCCACTTAAAACGTCTTCACAGGGGCCACTTAAAACGTCTTCACAGGGCCACTTAAAAACGTCTTCACAGGGGCCACTTAAAAACGTCTTCACAGGGGCCACTTAAAAACGTCTTCACAGGGGCCACTTAAAAACGTCTTCACAGGGGCCACTTAAAAACGTCTTCACAGGGGCCACTTAAAAACGTCTTCACAGGGGCCACTTAAAAACGTCTTCACAGGGGCCACTTAAAAACGTCTTCACAGGGGCCACTTAAAACGTCTTCACAGGGGCCACTTAAAACGTCTTTACAGGGGCCACTTAAAACGTCTTCACAGGGGCCACTTAAAACGTCTTCACAGGACCACTTAAAAACGTCTTCACAGGGCCACTTAAAACGTCTTCACAGGGGCCACTTAAAAACGTCTTCACAGGGGCCACTTAAAAACGTCTTCACAGGGGCCACTTAAAACGTCTTCACAGGGGCCACTTAAAACGTCTTCACAGGGGCCACTTAAAACGTCTTCACAGGGCCACTTAAAACGTCTTCATGTGCAATTTTTCGGCCTCAAAGATCAACATCATGTTTTCGAGACCATTTGTAATCTAATGATTGTAATGTTCAACATTGCAGACTATTCCAAACCTCTCCAGCTTTTGTACAATCCCTGTCTCTATTCTTCAGATTTATTATGTACCCTGTACCATATTAATGAAAAATACATCTAAATATTACACATATACAAACACATAATATTTATTCTTTATTATGCACCCTATACCCATCCCGTGGGCGGTGGTGTAAAGGTTTACATAGTTGATTCCACAATAGATATAAAGGAAACAAGAAGATTAGTGATTAGCAATTGGACAGCAGACAGATACCGTGCGGTAGGCCCGAGGAACAATGTCCTAGCGGCCCGGTCCCTGACCACGCTTCATCCTGGTTGGTGGCCTGGTCATCCAAGCTGCTAGTGACGCCACTGCTCGCAACCTATCGTATGAATCACAGTCAGGTTAACAGCTATCCTATTTTGGAGAGATGCTTCACAAGTCCTCACGTAAACACCGCCGCGAGAGGTTTAGCACTCGACCGTGCACGCAAGCGAGTGTATTTAGGTGAGTGTATTCAGGTGAGTGGACTGTAACTCAATATATCCGGCTCGACTCTCACCATTCACACTGTGACGCAGCAAGAACTTCTCCAGCTGGCAAGAGTAATATTGACTCAGAGCAACACTTGTGACGCTGCTCGACGTGATTTATTTCCCGAGATGGATGAACCTTTTGGCTGCAGATTTCCTTTATTTTTTTCCTCGGAAAACGATAGCTATATTGGGCATGATACTCCATTCACACATTATCGTACCCCCAAAATGCATGATTATCATACCCAAGGTGTGAATTCATGGAATCAAAGGCATTAAATCATCGAATCTATGATGTGAAACCGTTCAATTATAACTCTTTTTAACCCTGTCGTAGCTCAGTCGATTAAGGCAGTGTCTGGGATGCTCCCTGACGCAGGTTCGAATCCTCGTCACGGCCCTTGTGGATTTGTCCAATTATATATTTTAACCTATCAAATCATAACTGCGAAATCATCGAATCAAGAACATTAAATCATGATATTATAAGAGATAATATTCTTAAGATCACATACGAATACAGAGAGTATAACTCATCACGTCAGCAGTGGTATATCATCATATTCATGACCCTAAAGTCTCCAAGATTCAGGTACTATCATGGTAGTATAGCGAGTATATCAAAACATTCCATGAAGGGTCGAAATAGCCTCAGCTACTATATCCCTCTGAGGTTAGAGTACTCACAAGTACTTCCTTTTCTCAGTACTCAGTATGAGTACAGATGAGTACTTCATGAGTCAGGGGGGATCAGAAACAAAATCATCGCCATCAGAGGCCTTTAAAATCCTGGTTTTCAAGGGGCATCGCACTATCTTCCAGTCGTAATTAGGACGTTTGTCGAGACAAGGTTTAAAGGCGTCGTACGCGATGGGTGAAGTCATTAGAGCAAAGGAAAACAATTAGCAATACAATAATTTTTCTAAAGAGAGTTTAGTGGACTATGTAGAGCCTATTGGGCTCTTGTCATATAATCAGACCCATGAGGCCGAGTTAATGGGGCTAAGCAATTGTAGTAATGGGGGCTAAGCTATCGTAGAGGATCTCGAATCTTTTGAGCCGAGTTACTATATACTCGAGGGCTTATGCTATCGTAGTTATAGACCAAAATTGCCTGACTTAAAGTCCAAGATATCAGGACCTCTTTCTTCAGCTCGGTCGATAGCGTTGATGCCAGAGTTCCACTAATGTTTTCAAGGCAATTTCTTAACTAACGAAGTCTATGAGTGACCGGCTCGTTAGCAGTGCGTATCATCTTGGCCATCATCACCGTCTTCGTAAACAAACGACGAACTGAGATTGACAGTTTCCGACGCGACCTTGACGAAACTTTTGCATCCCCTATTACTGTCTGTCAACCTTCGACACAAAATTACT
This sequence comes from Procambarus clarkii, assembly GCF_040958095.1. Taxonomy (NCBI): domain Eukaryota; kingdom Metazoa; phylum Arthropoda; class Malacostraca; order Decapoda; family Cambaridae; genus Procambarus; species Procambarus clarkii. Next base: position 9,872,898 of record NC_091164.1, read on the forward strand.
TGAAACGTTCCAATATTTTTTTTCTTTTAGGCTCGTAGATAAAGGTTGCTTTAACCGGGATTTCACCACCAGCTCCTGTCAGATGTGCCTATATCCCTCGATCCCTTAAAAGGTGTAGTGCCATTTACCTGCCTCGCAATACTGTTTTGTAGCATTTCTAACCGATAAATATTTCGGACTTCGGGACACCCATAATAAAATGGGCTTACTGGAGTTCCGAAATATTGGACTTTCTTTCGTTGGAAAAAACCAATACAAGGATATAGTATTACCCGATGCAAGTGCCATTAGGCTGCTTTGGGCTTTTAAGGTTACTGGCGTAACCTTAAAAGGCCAATCTACCTCCCGTAAAGCTACCTTTTCACTCTTTACTGAGGGTAGTTTTTGGTTACCTTCTCTAAAGCCCAAGACAATGAGGTCTTACTGACGATTCTTGCCAGTTTCAGAAACATTTAGCGTCTGAACGCTAACAAGATATTCTCCGTGTTCCTTTCCCCATTTCCGCCAACGGAAAGTGTCTTTAGCTTGTAAATGCCCCAACAACATGCTGGACCCACTGGCGCTAAGACAAGCTACTAGTCATTCATTCCCCCCCAACACCTGATTGAGTGATTGATTGATGAAGATTAAGCCACTCAAAAGGTGGCACGGGCATGAATAGCCCGTAAGTGGTGGCCCTTTTGAGCCATTACCAGTATCAAGAGCTGATACTGGAGATCTGTGGAGGTGCGACTGCACCCTGCGTGACGGGAGATGTCTCCCGTGTCCCCCAACACCTGTTATTTCTTAAACATATTTTGATGTTTGTAAGCCGGAACCTATTTACTGCTAGGTGAACAGGTGTATCACAGGGTCATAGAAACTCCACCCATTTGTTTCCGCCTCCACCGGGGCTCGAGTCCGGAACCTCTCAGAACCACGAGTCCGAAGCGCTGTCCACTCGGCTGTCAGGCTCCTAACCCTCCTTCAAGGGTACCTACCCTCGCCTCACCACGCCCCCCCCCCCACACACACACTCACCATTGCCTGGTCACAAGGGGCCTGGTAGCCTGGTGGATAGCGCGCAGGACTCTTAATTCTGTGGGTTCGATTCCCGCACCAGGCAGAAACAAATCGGCAAAGTTTCTTTCACCCTGAATGCCCCAGTTACCTAGCAGTAAATAGGTACCTGGGAGTTAGTCAGCTGTCACGGGCTGCTTTCTGGGGGGGGGGGTGTATGTGGTGTGGAGGAAAAAAAAATAGTTAGAACAGTTGACTGCCAGTTAAGAGGCGGGCCGAAAGAGCAAAGCTCAACCCCCGCAAACACAACTAGGTGAATACAACTAGGTGAATACCATCCAATAACCAATACTTTACCTATTCCCCCCCCCCCCACCTCCCCCCCCCCCCTCCACCAGCTCCCTCTCGTGGAAGTTGTGTGACTTTCCTCTCGGGAAGAGAGTGGTTTTTACCGCTGGTGGAGAGCAGATTACTTGTAAACTCCAAGCCAGCCAATGTGTAAAGGAAGTCTCGGTGTTGCCTTTTATTGTGGTGCTCGTACTTGTGTTAACATAAACCTGGGATAACTGCCCACGAACCGCCGCCCTTCCCCCCCCCCCCCCAACCCCCTCCCCATGCTGCTGCTGCTGCTACTACTGCCCTGGGTAAATACAGGTTGTTCCTGTTCTTTCTTGTTTACCAGCTTGACTATTTCCTTCGTGGTCTCTGCCCCCCCCCCTCTCTCTCTCTCTCTCTCTCTCTCTCTCTCTCTCTCTCTCTCTCTCTCTCTCTCTGTCTCTCTCTCTCTCTCTCCCTCCACCTCCCTCTCTCTCTCTCCCTCTCTCCCTCCCTCTCTCTCTCTCTCTCTCTCTCTCTCTCTCTCTCGTTAATTTTAGCCTTCAGTTACTACCATTCCTTCCCTACCCCGTCCCATCCTAAATCCTTATCCTGACCCCACTTCCAAGTGCTATGTAGTCGTAATGGCTTGGCGCTTTCCCCCTGATAGTTCCTATTCCTACTGCTTCTACTCTTTCTTGAATCATCTCTTCTTGCTCTTAATCTCTTTATCGTATTATTCTTCCTCTAGTCTCTTCTGCCAAGAAAGGCGGTGCTTGCCCCCAATGAAATAATTTACATAATATATTCTGGCCTCCAACCTCCGCCACTATTTTGTACCCAATTGTCGGCAGCGACGGAATCTTTGTGGAAACTCTGGCGACTACAGCGGCCCCGAGGGCCAACTTTCACAATACAACACCTACCCTTAACAATACAACACCTACCCTTAACAATACAACACCTACCCTTAACAATACAACACCTACCCTTAACAATACAACACCTACCCTTAACAATACAACACCTACCCTTAACAATACAACACCTACCCTTAACAATACAACACCTACCCTTAACAATACAACACCTACCAAAAACTGTCGCACTAGAAAATGGCAGCGGCTCGCGAAATTTCCCGTTTTCTGTTTTGGGTCCTCTGGCAGGTTAGGATAACGGGGACTTTAGTTTCTTGACGTTGGGACATCTTAGGAGGCCGGGCTGGTTGTTCTCGATGAAGCAGGGGCTAGATTCACGAAGCAGTTACGCTAGCACTTACGAACCTGTACATCTTTTCTCAATCTTTGGCGGCTTTGTTTACAATTACTAAACAGTTAATGAGCTCCGACGCACCAGGAGGCTGTTTATAACAATAACAACAGTCGATTGGCAAGTTTCCATGCTTGTAAACTGTTTAATAAATGTAACCAAAGCCGTCAAAGATTGAGGAAAGATGTACACGTTCTTAAGTGCTTGCGTAACTGCTTCGTGAATCTGGCCCCCAGGTCTTGAAGAATTGCACTATATACACCACTCTACAATACCTGTTGGCCTTCTCGACCTCTACAGAACTACGTCGACGCATGTAAGCTACGTCTCAACCTCCAGCTGACTCTTACATTCCTCTGATAGGAATACGTTTTATTATATAGGACAGCAGCAGGCACCGCTCCTGTGCCAGGTAAGTTTACTACGGGCTCACCATAGCCCGTGCTACTTGAAACTTGTTCCGAGTAGCTGAATCTATAACATATATAGGACTAGATCCACACTGACGAGCTGTCTGACATACATACATCCCTCCACTAAGGGAATACAGTCTTGGCTGTATTCTCTGAATGTGTGTTCGGATTGGCAGGACACACATGCTGTATTCTCTTAATGGGTGTTCGGATTGTCAGGATACACATGCTGTATTCTCTGAATGGGTGTTCGGATTGTCAGGATACACATGCTGTATTCTCTGAATGTGTGCTCGGATTGGCAGGATACACATGCTGTATTCTCTGAATGGGTGTTCGGATTGTCAGGATACACATGCTGTATTCTCTTAATGGGTGTTCGGATTGTCAGGATACACATGCTGTATTCTCTGAATGGGTGTTCGGATTGTCAGGATACACATGCTGTATTCTCTTAATGGGTGTTCGGATTGTCAGGATACACATGCTGTATTCTCTGAATGGGTGTTCGGATTGTCAGGATACACATGCTGTATTCTCTGAATGTGTGCTCGGATTGGCAGGATACACATGCTGTATTCTCTGAATGTGTGCTCGGATTGGCAGGATACATACGGCCTAGTCCCGTCGCTGTCCTTAATAACAAGCAAAACAAATTATCCTCATTTGTTGCCGCCAACGTAACAAGAGAAGCTTTAGCTGGGCCAGCTCGGGGCACTTGGTATGTGGGCCTGCGGGCCGCTCCAAGCAACAGCCTGGTGGACCAAACTCTCACAAGTCAAGTCTGGCCTCGGGCCGGGCTTGGGGAGTAGAAGAACTCCCAGAATCCCATCAAGCAGGTATCAAGCACTCTCCCTGCTGATTGAGCAATGGGCTTAATGCAAATATCAAACTCGCCCCTCTCATCTAATACGTCAAATTGTGTACGTTATGGTCCCCGAACGTACAGATTACAAGGTGATATGATAAACAGCGGCTCAGAAATGCCCCAGTTTTCAATGGGTGGGTTGCTTGGGTTGGTGCGTGTATGGGTAGGTTAGGTTAGGTTAGGTTAGCACTTTGTATTCTGTTCGTTGTGGCAGATCAAGAGACCGTGTTGCACAGGTACAAGAATAATGCCACGGGTGCAACACTGCATGGAATCGTCTGTGCAGTTACCAGTACCAAACTCAACCAGTTAATTGTTGACCAGACCACACACTAGAAGGTGAAGGGACGACGACGTTTCGGTCCGTCCTGGACCATTCTCAAGTCGATTGCCAGTTAATACAGATATACACAACTGCTTACTCAAGGTAACAATGCGTCATCAGGGATGATACAAGACGTTATCTTGAGGGTTATCTTGAGATCATTTCGGGGCTTAGCGTCCCGGCGACCCGGTCCTCGACCAGGCCTCCTTTTTGTTACACACCCCCAGGAAGCAGCCCGTAGCAGCTGTCTAACTCCCAGGTACCTATTTACTGCTAGGTGAACACGGGCATCAGGGTGAAATTAATTCTGCCCAGTTGTTTCCTCCTCCACCGAAGGATCGAACCCGGAACCTTAAGACTACGAACCCCGAGCGCTGTCCACTCAGCCGTCAGGCCCCCTGGTTTCCTCACAAAATGGCTTGAGGAACCCGTCCTCTCCAGCGACCACAAACGTCTCTAAAACAATGCACTAAATTGCCCGAACCTAACCAAGGAGTCACGAACAGAAAACGTGACATCACGTCAACTTGACCAGCTGCTGTGATTTTGTAACGCGTCTTTATTCTGACGTTGGGAATTGTTACGTCAAAAATGTGTCATGCGAGAGCGGGGGGGGGGGAGGGGGGAGGGAGGGGGGGGAAGAGGAGGGGATGGAGGGAAATATCAAGAGAAAGCGCCAAGTCATTACGACTATATAGCACTGGGAAGGGGTCAGGATAAGGATTTGGGATGGGACGGGGGAAATGAATGGTGCCCTAACCACTTGGATGGTCGGGGGATTGAACGCCGACCTGCATGAAGCGAGACCGTCGCTCTACCGTTAACACCATCTCGTTACAAATATATCGCTGCAACGCCCCTCGCTGTAACCCACTTTCCTTCTGTAATCTGAGAACTCTGGAGAAGAGAAAGTTCTATATCAGACGTCTTAAAAAAATAAAACCAGGAAATAAAGGCGAGAGGGGAAAGTCCTTTCATCAGGTAATTTCATTTCTCGATTCATTCTTTATCCACAACTTTCTCCCCTCCGGACGGCCTCCGTGCGAGGGGGGGGTCTGTGGGGGTATGGGGAGGGGGGTCAGGGTGACCTTGGGGGAGGCGGTGACCCTTGGTGACCCCAGGCGAGCACTTGACCCCCAAGGGGGGGTCACAGCCGCTGGGGCATCTTCACTTTCACTGACCACGCTTCACAAGGCTCGTGAGAGAGGGAGCTAAAGATGGCGGAGGTGTGAACCGTTGGAGGAGGAGGTCATTGAAGGAGTTGGTTTGTCATGCTGATGTTTGTGTCATCTGCAAAGGTGGACACGAAGCTGGGACTAGCAATTCTCTCCATTTCTGAAATGAGAAAGAGCAGTGGTGCCAGGACTGTGCCCTGGGGTACAGTCCTGGACTGTGGTACCCCAGTCCTGGTACTCCAGGACTGTGCCCTGGGGTACAGTGGTGATTTCGCAGGTGAAAACAATATTTATTTTTTCCTTGATCTCTTATATAAGCTTTCCGTTCAACAAAATAGCATCAGCGTCGACTAGACTTCTTCGATCTCCCTCTATACATTTCGATTTATTTCATGTGATGGTCCTATACCCGCTTAAGCAATAAGCCTTTCCGTTTCATTTATTTTGTCCAGTCGTTTGCGTTCTTTTTCTTGAGAACTGTTGGAGAACAAATCCACAAGGGCCGTGACGAGGGTTCGAACCTACGTCCGAGAGGATCCCAGACGTGCCTTAATCGACTGAGCTACGACATGGTCAAAAGAATCGCAACCGGGAAATCAACTTCACCTACCACGGGTCCTGCAGTCTCACCGAGACACAAACCAGGTTTTTACACAATTCCCCCCATGCACCCGAGCTCGGCCAACAAGCTATTCTACCTCTTCGCCCTTCATTACACACAGAAATCACAATAGCCTGATGCATCAAATGAACAAATCTGTTGGAGAAGGTGAAGGGAAGGGGGACTGGTGGAGGAGGAAGTTGGAGGGGATATTGTTGGAGGAGGAGGTTGATGGAGGGGGAAGGTTGGCTTGACGTGGTTCACACCATCTATACCTAACCTCTCCTCTTTCGTGCGGTTCCGACATCAACTTTACTGTGTGTCTAAGAAACAAGATTTTTTCCAACATGATTACTCCCCAGGTCTTTGACTGCATTATACGTGGCTTGACTGTATTATATATGGAGCCACATGACCCTGAAGACATCAACAGGGGCGCCACATGACCCCTGAAGACATCAACAGGGGAGCCACATGACCCTGAAGACATCAACAGGGGCGCCACATGACCCTGAAGACATCAACAGGGGCGCCACATGACCCCTGAAGACATCAACAGGGGCGCCACATGACCCCTGAAGACATCAACAGGGGCGCCACATGACCCCTCAAGACATCAACAGGGGCGCCACATGACCCCTCAAGACATCAACAGGGGCGCCACATGACCCTGAAGACAACAACAGGGGCGCCACATGACCCCTGAAGACATCAACAGGGGCGCCACATGACCCCTGAAGACATCAACAGGGGCGCCACATGACCCTGAAGACATCAACAGCGGCGCCACATGACCCTGAAGACATCAACAGGGGCGCCACATGACCCTCAAGACATCAACAGGGGCGCCACATGACCCCTGAAGACATCAACAGGGGCGCCACATGACCCCTGAAGACATCAACATGGGCGCCACATGACCCCTGAAGACATCAACAGGGGCGCCACATGACCCTCAAGACATCAACAGGGGCGCCACATGACCCTCAAGACATCAACAGGGGCGCCACATGACCCTCAAGACATCAACAGGGGCGCCACATGACCCTCAAGACATCAACAGGGGCGCTACATGACCCCTGAAGACATCAACAGGGGCGCCACATGACCCCTGAAGACATCAACAGGGGCGCCACATGACCCCTAAAGACATCAACAGGGGCGCCACATGACCCTCAAGACATCAACAGGGGCGCCACATGACCCCTGAAGACATCAACAGGGGCGCCACATAACCCCTGAAGACATCAACAGGGGCGCCACATGACCCCTGAAGACATCAACAGGGGCGCCACATGACCCCTGAAGACATCAACAGGGGCGCCACATGACCCTCAAGACATCAACAGGGGCGCCACATGACCCTCAAGACATCAACAGGGGCGCCACATGATCCTCAAGACATCATCAGGGGCGCCACATGACCCTCAAGACATCAACAGGGGCGCCACATGACCCTGAAGACATCAACAGGGGCGCCACATGACCCTCAAGACATCAACAGGGGCGCCACACGACCCTCAAGACATCAACAGGGGCGCCACACGACCCTCAAGACATCAACAGGGGCGCCACATGACCCCTGAAGACATCAACAGGGGCGCCACATGACCCCTGAAGACATCAACAGGGGCGCCACATGACCCCTGAAGACATCAACAGGGGCGCCACATGACCCCTGAAGACATCAACAGGGGCGTCACATGACCCCTGAAGACATCAACAGGGGCGCCACATGACCCCTGAAGACATCAACAGGGGCGCCACATGACCCCTGAAGACATCAACAGGGGCGCCACATGACCCTCAAGACATCAACAGGGGCGCCACATGACCCTCAAGACATCAACAGGGGCGCCACATGACCCTCAAGACATCAACAGGGGCGCCACATGACCCTCAAGACATCAACAGGGGCGCCACATGACCCTGAAGACATCAACAGCGGCGCCACATGACCCTGAAGACATCAACAGGGGCGCCACATGACCCCTGAAGACATCAACAGGGGCGCCACATGACCCCTGAAGACATCAACAGGGGCGCCACATGACCCCTGAAGACATCAACAGGGGCGCCACATGACCCCTGAAGACATCAACAGGGGCGCCACATGACCCTCAAGACATCAACAGGGGCGCCACATGACCCTCAAGACATCAACAGGGGCGCCACATGACCCTCAAGACATCAACAGGGGCGCCACATGACCCTCAAGACATCAACAGGGGCGCCACATGACCCTCAAGACATCAACAGGGGCGCCACATGACCCTCAAGACATCAACAGGGGCGCCAACTGACCCTCAAGACATCAACAGGGGCGCCACATGACCCTCAAGACATCAACAGGGGCGCCAACTGACCCTCAAGACATCAACAGGGGCGCCACATGACCCTCAAGACATCAACAGGGGCGCCACATGACCCCTGAAGACATCAACAGGGGCGCCACATGACCCCTGAAGACATCAACAGGGGCGCCACATGACCCCTGAAGACGTCAACAGGGGCGCCACATGACCCTCAAGACATCAACAGGGGCGCCACATGACCCTCAAGACATCAACAGGGGCGCCACATGACCCCTGAAGACATCAACAGGGGCGCCACATGACCCCTGAAGACATCAACAGGGGCGCCACATGACCCTGAAGACATCAACAGGGGCGCCACATGACCCCTGAAGACATCAACAGGGGCGCCACATGACCCCTGAAGACATCAACAGGGGCGCCACATGACCCCTGAAGACATCAACAGGGGCGCCACATGACCCCTGAAGACATCAACAGGGGCGCCACATGACCCCTGAAGACATCAACAGGGGCGCCACATGACCCCTGAAGACATCAACAGGGGCGCCACATGACCCTCAAGACATCAACAGGGGCGCCACATGACCCCTGAAGACATCAACAGGGGCGCCACATGACCCCTGAAGACATCAACAGGGGCGCCACATGACCCCTGAAGACATCAACAGGGGCGCCACATGACCCCTGAAGACATCAACAGGGGCGCCACATGACCCCTGAAGACATCAACAGGGGCGCCACATGACCCCTGAAGACATCAACAGGGGCGCCACATGACCCTCAAGACATCAACAGGGGCGCCAACTGACCCTCAAGACATCAACAGGGGCGCCAACTGACCCTCAAGACATCAACAGGGGCGCCAACTGACCCTCAAGACATCAACAGGGGCGCCAACTGACCCTCAAGACATCAACAGGGGCGCCAACTGACCCTCAAGACGTCAACAGGGGCGCCACATGACCCTCAAGACATCAACAGGGGCGCCACATGACCCCTGAAGACATCAACAGGGGCGCCACATGACCCCTGAAGACATCAACAGGGGCGCCACATGACCCCTGAAGACGTCAACAGGGGCGCCACATGACCCTCAAGACATCAACAGGGGCGCCACATGACCCTCAAGACATCAACAGGGGCGCCACATGACCCCTGAAGACATCAACAGGGGCGCCACATGACCCCTGAAGACATCAACAGGGGCGCCACATGACCCCTGAAGACATCAACAGGGGCGCCACATGACCCTCAGAGCATTAACAAGTAAAATAAGAAACACGATGAACGAAAACACACAAATGAAAAAACGTAAAATTAGAAAAAAACAGGAAAAAAACGTGAACGTGGATTAAAATAAAATAAAAAATGCACTAAGAAAAAGAAAATGAGTAGAAAGAAAGAAGAAAATATGCTAAAAAAAATTAGAAAATTGCAAAACAAAAACAATTTAATAACAAAAATAGCAAAAAAAAAAGGAAAATGAAAAGGAATAAGAAAAATATACAAAATAAAGGCCTAACACGAGGGATGGAAAGAGTGAAGAGGAGAGAAATATTCAATTGTAGAGAGATGAGCAGAGTGAGGCACTCTGAGTGAGTGAGTGAGAGTGAGGCACTCAAGTGTTGACAGTGAGGGTACAAGTGCCAACTCCACTTTCACTAATCACGACCCCCAGTCACCCTCCACCCCTCCCCCCCCCCCCCCCCCCCCCCCGTCCTCTTTAACCACCGCCGCCACTCTGTCCGGTGGTAAAAAAAAAAAAAAAAACTTTGGGGAAAAGGAGCAATTGAAGAAGAAGGGATCCTACCTAAGGAGGAAGGATATTACGACTTACAGGGAAGAGGAGGTCTTGCCGGCCGGACTCCAGCACCACGCCGGCAGACTTCCACAAAGGCTTCAATTACATAAAGCCTTAACAGACAGCCAGTGATTTCATCTCTAATTCATCTTGGTCACTCCGGAGTACGTCGGTTCAATCACCAATACTTCACTAAGTATCACAGACAAACAGACAACTGACAGTCTGCACCGACTCGGCCCACTTGTTAAACTGGAATCCGTCTTGAGTTAACGACTGTCTTGGGTGAACTGATTCCTGTCGACCAAGATAACCCCCCCCCCCACATCACTTCCGATGAGTAAAATTTGATTAGTAAGAAAGAAAGTACACAGGCATCAGTAAGCTCACAGCCATCCACCGGGAAACAGAAAATGGGGTCGAGTGCGCTCAACAGATGGCGTTGACATCATCACACCTCCCCTTTTATTAAAAGAATTGGGGTCGGGTGCGCTCAACAGATGGCGTCGACATCGTCACAGGCATCAAGTGTACAGAAACGTGCCCAAACATGTCTCCCAGTCCGAGCATCAAATCTAGGCTCAACAAGTTGGGCAAGAGAACCGTGCTTAAAAAACATTAAATAACAAAAAAAGGAGAAAATATATTTTTTGCAAAATATGAAGTGTTCGTTTATACGAATATGGAAGAAGTCAGAGTTATGTAATATATATATATATATATATATATATATATATATATATATATATATATATATATATATATATATATATATATATATACACATATATATTTACTTTATTTGAACTTTGTTACAAAAAAGGAGTTACATATGGGTTACAAAGATAGTTATCATAGGTTGTCGAGTTCATCCAGCTCCTCAGATGGCGGGCAGGAACCCTGGATGCAGTGCGCATTTCCCCTCTGTATCGCCACACTGAGGCGCTGGAAAAGAAAGCTTGCAGCTCTTGGGTCCCTTGTTGTTTCAATGAGCCTAGAACCCAGTTCCTTCAAAAAACTGGTAGCACTTTTACCCCAGGCGCCGAGTGTCTCAGAAGCAATGGGGACAAAATTGTAGTGGTGATCCAGTTCTCTATACTTACGGGATTTGGCTGCTTCCCTGTGGGTGGCAGCGCCACCTGGTTGTGCAACACTGAGGTTAATGTAGGTGTATATATATATATATATATATATATATATATATATATATATATATATATATATATATATATATATATATTGTGACGATAATCTCTTTCAAGAGAGATTGAGCCTGCTCTTCCCTCCAAAGTACATTACAACAACAGATAATATAGAAGATATATCCAGCAAGTATCTCCAAAACGTTTTGCCCAGAGAGCAAAACGTATCCAGCACACCGGCACACCTGCTCGCCCCCGCCACCGTAACCGGCAAACTGCTTGTCCATCGCCTGCCTGTCGCTGATTGGCTGGTGTCCCATCGCACCTGCCTTCCACCCTCCGCCACTAGTTGATGTCTGGGCTGCAGCGACCCAGAGAAGGCAGAATATTCCAGTGCTCCTTGCAGGTGACATCTCTCATTGGTAGACTAAGCCTTGGCTTACGTGTACTAAGGGAGGTGGCAGCTCGAAGCCAATATTCCGGCATCATCATTTATTATTTACTTTGCAATTACTCACTTGTCTTAACGTAACTTTTCATTTGCCAGTGATTATTCTTATTATTTTGTTTGTTGACTTGTCTGTTATATTTTATGCTCAATTTTATTCATGTCTTGCTTTTCTAACGTAATTAAAATTTCATTGTTAAATTTACTTGTGTTTTGTGTGTCTTCCCATTACCTTACCACAGACGAAAGTTCCAGCTTTTCTCTCTTTTTTTCTTTATGTGACGAGGCCCTGCCCCTAGCTTTTGAAACAGCCGAACACCAACGCTTTACCGTCACAATATATATATATATATATATATATATATATATATATATATATATATATATATATATATATATATATGAGAAAAAGCCTGAATGGTCCCCAGGACAATATGGAACTGAAAACTCACACCCCAGAAGTGACTCGAACCCATACTCCCAGAAGCAACGCAACTGGTATGTACAAGACGCCTTAATCCACTTGACCATATATATATATATATATATATATATATATATATATATATATATATATATATATATATATATATATATATATATATATATATATCGCCCCCAAACAAAGAAGTTTGGGGTTTGGGGCGATAAATGTCATAGAAAACGACATTATTATTAAACTGACATAAAATGCTTCAGTTAAAAAAAAAAAAAACATACCCTTCCCTTTCGCCGATAAATTCCAAGGCAAGAAATAAAACACGCGCATGATCAAGCGAGGAACACGGAGACGGACAAACATGGTAGGCGAGGAAGGACAAAGGAACCGGAGAAGACTAATATGGAAGAGAAGGCGTGGAGGAGGAGGAGGAGGAGGACACGATCACTGAGAGAAGAGAAGCCGTCACGATGCTTCACCAGTGAACATTACTAATAAAGAATCACCACTCAATAGTATTAATAATGACCAGTAAAATTAAACTGCCATTTAATAATAATAAAAACTTTGAAACTCGACTCAACTCGATATACTTTAAATCGGCAATTAAAATAATGAAAATGAATCTTTTTCATATAACACAAACTGACATAAAATAAAACATAACATTTATAGTAATAAAAATAATAGTTAGACATTACGTGTTTCTGTCTAATTGCGAGTTTCAAAATTATTGTCAAGAATTATGCCGAAGATGTCACAGACTTCGCCCTGAATGTGCATAATATTTACATATTATATATATATGTAAATATAAACTGTAAAAAAGAAGTGAAGATGTGGGTGAGAGGTGAGAGTGAAGGTGAGAGTGAAGATGAGAGTGAAGATGAGAGTGAAGATGAGAGTGAAGATGAGAGTGAAGATGAGAGTGAAGGTGAAAGTGAGAGTGAAAGTGAGAGTGAAGGTGAGAGTAAACCGGAGCAGCGACCAACCAGGCGACAGCCAACACACATAGACCACAACACCAACAACAACAGCACCAGATCACAACACGTTTTACGACCGACGGCCGAAGTGCATTCCCGTCCCCTCTTCTTGGTGACGATGGCGAGTGATCCCCAGCATTAGGGTGGGGGTTAGTTTTGATGGTGTCGTCAGGGCAACCGTGAACATTAACATCGCTCCTTCCGCCAACCATTAGAGCAATTGTATCCCCGCAGGAAAGGTGCGGAACCACTAGCTAAGGGGGATCCAATTCACTGAATGAAAAAATATTTGATGAATCCTGACCCAGAATCCGTGGAGGGACGGTAATATAACGAAGCATTACTGAGCTTGTGACCTCAACAATGCTGCCTCTGTTGAAGTATAGTTAAAGAGCACTAACGACCGACAATATATTTATACACACACACACACACACACAGTCAATTTAGTTTACTTCAAAGAGTTGTTCCAAATCACACGCGAATAGCAACACTTTAAAACACCGACTACATATATAAAATCAAAATACCTCAAAAGTCACTTTACACGGAATCTTTATGTGGCGGATACACTAGCAGGCCTCAACAGCCAGGCAGTTATACACCCCCAGACAACACTATCACACCAGCTATACACATTTTACGGTCGAACATCAGACGTGTTGATACACCTACACACTGCCGCTGTAACGAGGTGGTCGGTTAGTGTGGAGACGCGAGCGGCCGCTGGCATACTGGGGTTAGGCTACCCATGTTCACGCTAATCTTTAAATGTTTTTAACTACTCTAGTAAGTTCTTTTTTTGTTTCAATAAAGATGCCATCTTCTCGCAGCGGAATTTGAATATTACACGCAAGAAGACTCGGAAGTTTGCCGGACTGTGGGTGCTTGTTGAGAAGGGAATGAGAATCCTAATGGACTGTTCTTTATTTACAATTCCTCTTTAACGTTGAAAAAATTTACTCCGTGCTTTTAACTAATGTCCATTGTTTACATTCGACACTTACCTTGTTTTATACTATTAATGAATCAGCTTTTATCACAAAATTTGTCTCAAACGGTGGTAATGACTTCGCCATTGCTAGACCGGAGTTATATTTGGAATATACAAATATATATATTAAGAATATATATATATAGTGAATATATTTAAATTTGAAATTTCTAGGTAATAATATATATATATTATATATATATATATATTATATGTATATATATGTATATATATATATATATATATATATATATATATATATATATATATATATATATATATATATATATATATATATATATATATATGCCAACAGGTGGCTTCTCCCAGCCTCCACAATACCTCCAGAAGACATTACCATTACAACAGCCACAGTGGTGCCAAGACCCACAACACAGACGTGAGAGCCGCGTGTACAGGTGTGCTTCCCGCCCCACTCTTACGTGACAACACGTATTCGTGAACCTCAATGGGGTTTGAGCATGAGGCTGCAACACTAAATGGTGCACTTTAACGTCAAAACCGATAAGAAGGCGAGAATTTCTCTAAATAATATGAAAAGCCTTGGGGAGGGGAAAGCCTTGTATGATCCTAAACGGTGGCATTTTAAAGCCTAAACGCGGAGATTTCAGTCCATATATGCTGGTGATCTAACTTTGTACACTGTTGATATATTGATCACATCTATATTGACCACAGTCGGTTAACACGACCATTTGGACGCCCAGCCCGTTCTTGGGAACGTTCTTAACTCTGTACATACAACGATAAACAAGGATATATATACACCTCAGTATGCCTGTATATCCTTGGGGAGAAGGGAGAGTTGTGTGTGTGTGTATACTGTACCTCTTAAGGACAACAAGAGTCCTGCCAGGAGCTCGACAATCTCAGCATCTGGTCAAGGATCTATATATATATATATATATATATATATATATATATATATATATATATATATATATATATATATATATATATATATATATATATATATATATATATATATGTACATCATCCTTCCTTTCTACTTCAAGGAATTGGTTCGAGCTGCCAGTATTGTCTTGAGAACCGAGGCTACGATTCATCACACATTTACGCATCTTGCGAAACCTGTACATCTTTCTTTAATCATGGTGAGATTGCTTACGGTTATTAAAACAAGTGTGTGTGTGTGCATTTTTCAAAACTTCACAACCCAAGATTATAGTTATAAACAACCTCGAAGAAGCTCATACACTGCTTTATAGATGTAAACAAAACCGCCATGACTGAGGACAGATGTACAGGTTTCGTAAGGGGTTGCGTAAATGCTTGATTTAATCCTATAGATAAGTTATATATATCTCAGTGGGGTAATACCAGGTGTTATATAACGTTGGGATATAACTACATGTGTTATGTATCTCGGTAGATACACATAGCTGACACATGTATAAGAGGACACAGCATCTTATCCCCCCCCCTTCCCCTCCTCTTCTGGAGCCAGATGAGGTGATCCCTCAGCCTCCAATAAGATGACATCTCCTCCTTGACACAATCTGGCCGTCTCTTACCTTTCAGCTGCTTAACCACCTTCTTAGCGGGGTCCAGCCAGTGCTGTGGAAGGAAGAAATACTCTTTATTAACAAGGTTAATAAAGATATTAAAGATATTAACAAGGTGTTAATATTTATTAACACCACACACTCACTCAAAACAGTAAATCTCTCTTATATATATATAAAAGAGAGATTATATATATATATATATATATATATATATATATATATATATATATATATATATATATATGTCGTACCTAGTAGCCAGAACGCACTTCTCAGCCTAATATGCAAGGCCCAATTTGCCTAATAAGCCAAGTTTTCATGAATTAATTATTTTTCGACAACCAAACCTACCTAACCTAACCTAACCTAACTTTTTCGGCTACCTAACCAAACCTAACCTATAAAGATAGGTTAGGTTAGGTTAGGTAGGGTTGGTTAGGTTTGGTCATATATCTACGTTAATTTTAACTCCAATAAAAAAAAATTGACCTCTTACGTAATGAAATGGGTAGCTTTATCATTTCATAAGAAAAAAATTAGAGAAAATATATTAATTCAGGAAAACTTGGCTTATTAGGCAAATCGGGTCTTGAATAGTAGGCCGAGAAATGCATTCTGGCTACTAGGTACGACATATATATATATATATATATATATATATATATATATATATACATATATATATATATATATATATATATATATATATATATATATATATATATATAAGTAGTAACTCCTTGTAACTGTAAGTAACCAAGTAACTCCTAAAAAGCAAGTAACTTCTTGCTTTTGTTTTAGTCAAATACAATGATACAATACAGAAACCTATTGGCGTTTTTGTATATTAATACTTTTTAATACATTATTTTTTTAGTAATTTTTCATATTACTATTTCACAATATTAATACTATGTAAATTGACAACAAATTGTTATTTCTTCAGCACAGACAAAACAATTATACTGATTTATAAATACAAAAATGGTTTAAAATACATATTATTCATTTACTTGCTTTCACGTATTAACATTATTAACTTTTAAGTTAATCCGCGAGAAAGTGAAAGAGGTTTGTGAAATATATAATTACCGAAACATATATACTTTGTGCTTCATATACAGACTATACGTAATATATAATTGTAAGAAATACAAATATTTTAGATCATATTATACACTTGCCTTGATATATTGCTTCGAAGGTCAATATATCCGCGGCCCGGTCTCTGATCAGGCCTCCCGATTGGTGGTCTGATCAACCAGGCTGTTAGATGCAGCTGCTTGCAGTCTGACGTATGAATCATAGACCGGTTGATCAAGTATTCATTAGAGGTGTTTTTTTCAAGGTATCTCGACAGTGTTCAAGAAACGGAATTTGATAATCCCCTCCAAAGGATACCTGATCAACCAGGCTGTGACTCATATGTCAAACTGCGAACAGCTGTGTCTAACAGCCTGGTTGATCAGGCCACCAGCCAGGAGGTAATTGATCCCTGGAACCAATAACAGGTACAGTACAGGCAGGCAGGTGTTAAGGGTGTTGTTCCATTGCGTAATCTGATTGTATTCCATGTTATTCCCATTCTGATCTGTTCGTGTTTACCACAGCGGCCTGGTCGCTAGAGGAGATAGGAGGAAGCCTGGTCGACGACCGGGCCGCGGGGAAGCTAAGCCCCGAAAACACCTGAAGGTGTTTCAAGGAGCCGGAACCTGCCTCTAGTGACCATCTTGAGGTTATCTTGAGATGATTTCGGGGCTTTTTAGTGTCCCCGCGGCTCGGTCCTCGACCAGGCCTCCACCCCCAGGAAGCAGCCCGTGACAGCTGACTAACACCCAGGTACCTATTTTACTGTTAGGTAACAAGGGCATAGGGTGAAAGAAACTCTGCCCATTGTTTCTCGCCGGCGCCTGGGATCGAACCCAGGACCACAGGATCACAAGTCCAGCGTGCTGTCCGCTCGGCCGACCGGCTCACCATGTTTCCCTTGACCTTCTGAGAGACCCGGTGTACATCAGTTTGTAGTGGCCTCTCTATTGATTGATTGATTGTTGCCGCCGAAGGCGGCTAGTTTATTGTGCACCCCATACTCATCCTGTGAGCGGTAGCGCAAAAGCATTACAGAGGGCACAAAAGGTCTTTATCAGACCTCATCTTAGATTATTACATAAACAATTTCTTCTATCTTCACATCTTATAGTTACAATGTCAGCTAGTTACAGAGAAAGTGCTATTACAAGAGCTACATATTTACAGTAAGTCACTCTCTATTGATCTCTTTCTTATCCTGGAACACACACACACACTTACCGCACACAGCCCATGTAAGATGAAGCTCACTTCAACAGCCATTTAAAGGTCGTAACCATCTCTCTATAACAGTAATTCTTTACTAATAAGGTATTCATCTCGGACCCCCCCCCCCCCGCCCCCCGACCAGGGAGCCGGTCGGCCGAGCGGACAGCACGCTGGAATTGTGATCCTGTGGTCCTGGGTTCGATCCCAGGCGCCGGCGAGAAACAATACGCAGAGTTTCTTTCACCCTATGTCCCTGTTACCTAGCAGTAAAATAGGTACCTGGGTGTTAATCAGCTGTCACGGGCTGCTTCCTGGGGGTAGAGGCCTGGTCGAGGACCGGGCCGCGGGGACACTAAAGCCCCGAAATTATCTCAAGATAACCTCAAGAAGATATTGTAATAACCTGCAGACTTTCCTAGTTCTAAAACACATTACTCAGTCCTAAAGTGTATTTTCTTGCGGAAACGTATATCTCGGCGAGGACAGGAAGCTGGCGGCTTGTCAAAATTACCCCCTCCTTAATTGTTCCCAATTCAGGATTTTGAACTGGATCAAAATCTTCAGGATCAGGATCTTGATCAGGATCCTGAGAATCTTCAGGATCTTGGCATCTACGGCTTCGGCGGGTAGGCGGATCCGCGGATTTATAAACCCATGTGTGGGGGAAAACACAACCAAAACATGAGCTAATGCTGTTAGCTTGGAGCGTGATTCCCAAAATTAGAAGATTAGTTTGTTGATTGTGTCGTCGGGAAGTACGTACGAGCTTGAGGATGGACACCTAACGAGCTTGAGGATGGACACCTAACGAGCTTGAAGATGGACACCTAACGAGCTTGAAGATGGACACCTAACGAGCTTGAAGATGGACACCTAACGAGCTTGAGAATGGACACCTAACGAGCTTGAAGATGGACACCTAACGAGCTTGAGAATGGACACCTAACGAGCTTGAAGATGGACACCTAACGAGTTTGAGAATGGACACCTAACGAGCTTGAGGATGGACACCTAACGAGCTTGAGAATGGACACCTAACGAGCTTGAGGATGGACACCTAACGAGCTTGAGAATGGACACCTAACGAGCTTGAAGATGGACACCTAACGAGCTTGAGGATGGACACCTAACGAGCTTGAGGATGGACACCTAACGAGCTTGAAGATGGACACCTAACGAGCTTGAGAATGGACACCTAACGAGCTTGAGGATGGACACCTAACGAGCTTGAGAATGGACACCTAACGAGCTTGAGAATGGACACCTAACGAGCTTGAGGATGGACACCTAACGAGCTTGAGAATGGACACCTAACGAGCTTGAGAATGGACACCTAACGAGCTTGAGGATGGACACCTAACGAGCTTGAGAATGGACACCTAACGAGCTTGAGAATGGACACCTAACGAGCTTGAGGATGGACACCTAACGAGCTTGAGAATGGACACCTAACGAGCTTGAGAATGGACACCTAACGAGCTTGAGGATGGACACCTAACGAGCTTGAGAATGGACACCTAACGAGCTTGAGAATGGACACCTAACGAGCTTGAGGGACACCTATCCATCGTTGTTTCTTCACCTTCACCAGCTGCGTTATTACCACTTGTGACCTCCAGACGGACACCCAAGAGGCGTATTGAACATTTCCTCCAAACTTATCTCACTAAGTTCGGCATTTTGCAGGACCCGTGGGTCACGACCCAGCCTGTTCTCTCTCTATTTGCCACAACGTACACAATCCACCGTCCTAACCTACCCAGAAACCACATGAACCCAAACCAAACCTGATCAACCAGGCTGTGGCTCATACGTCAGGCTGCGAGCAGCTGCGTCCAACAGCCTGGTTGATCAGTCCGGCAACCAGGAGGCCTGGTCGACGACCGGGCCGCGGGGACGCTAAGCCCCGGAAGCACCTCAAGGTAACCTCAAGGTAAGGTAACCCACCTAATCAATAGGAAACGTGGCTGTTAACACGTTGCACTTGGTGAGAACAACAGGGCAGTAGTGGAGAGGACGGGTCAGGTTATCTTGAGGTTATCTTGAGATGATTTCGGGGCTTTAGTGTCCCCGCGGCCCGGTCCTCGACCAGGCCTCCACCCCCAGGAAGCAGCCCGTGACAGCTGACTAACACCCAGGTACCTATTTTACTGCTAGGTAACTGGGGCATAGGGTGAAAGAAACTCTGTCCATTGTTTCTCGCCGGCGCCTGGGATCGAACCCAGGACCACAGGAACACAGGCCCAACGTGCTGTCCGCTCGGCCGACCGGCTCCCAAGCTCGGTCGCTCAACCATACTCTCTCACACAGTGATTGTTAAATACCTGACTATCGTACCAGAATGTAAGATGACCAAATTCCCTCCCAATAAGACGTTATAACAGGGGTCAGGACTCGTTTACAGCTCCAGTAGTGCCTGACAACCTGGCACTTCGCTCTCCCAAACTGACACAGCATGACACAAAAATAACCAGTCCCCAAACAGCCGTCAAATGCTCGTTAAACCAGCGGCCAAATCTTCTGTTCATAAATGACAAACACCTTTTAACACACCCCGTCCCGGGCTAGGCTTGTCCAACCAGCGGTCCAGCCATTAAGTCGTACTCGTAAAGTTTAACGTATTCAAATTTTGTTTTCTCAAATATAAATTAATATTATTCACAAACTAGAATGTGTCGAATAACTCAGCCTAACTTAGGTTTGGTGGGGAGCTTCTACTCGTCATTATTAGTATTCGCGGAACGTGGGTGAAGCATTTAGAGGTGATATTCGAACAGAGGACATGAAGAAAACACTGGTTGATACCTGGTTGATGGGGTTCTGGGAGTTGTTCTACTCCCCAAACCCGGCCCGAGACCAGGCTTGACTTGTGAGAGTTTGGTCCACCAGGTTGTTGCTTGGGAGCGACCCGCAGGCCCACATACCCACCACAGCCCGGTTGGTCCGGCACTTCTTGAAGATGACACTTCTTGAGAAAAACACATCCATCATCTGTTGTAAGTTGTCTGTAAAGTGTTTTTCACTCATAAACAGGCGGGGTGGGGGGGGGGGGGTGTTTGGCGGGTAGATTAACAAACATTTGCCCATTATCGATGAGGGAAGACTGAGCACTCGCAGTAAAACACACACAAGACCAAAACAAAAAACAAAAGGTAGGCCACAAGACCAACAAAAAGTCCGGGTAGCCAGCCGGTAAGACCGGCCTCACACCCGGTTTATGAATCACTTACACCGGATCCTGAAATAATATACCACACGGATTCCCGGGAAACTCGTATAGAGTGAAAGATTCCTCCACACAACACTTGGCGGGCCCCCGAAGCCCATCAGTTACATGCGCCAAAGACCTAACTGATGCGCAGCCGTGTCACTGAGGCCCCGTAACTAACGTGCCACCGCTCTCAAACCTCCTTGAGGTTACCTTGAGGTGCTTCCGGGGCTTAGCGTCCCCGTGGCCCAGTCGTCGACCAGGCCTCCACCTAAACAATGGCATAAACTTCAACACCTTACGAGATCGAGTGTTGAAAATGTTAAAGATAACAGAGGCACTCCATCTCAGACAACACCTGTCATAAGAGGACACAACGTCACTAGATTACAGAGGACACACACTCAGGAACCTGTACACCTGTTGATTGACAGTTGAGAGGCGGGACCAAAGACCCAGAGCTCAACCCCCGTAAGCACAACTAGGTGAGTACAACCTAAAATAAATATATATATATATATATATATATATATATATATATATATATATATATATATATATATATATATATATATATACATATGGAAAATCCACAGAGAAATATGAAAGAAAGTGAACGTTTCAGCCTGTTAAAGCCTTTGTCAACACCAGACTCAGTCAGTCAGTCTGGTGTTGACAAAGGCTTTAACAGGCCGAAACGTTCACTTTCTTTCATATATATCTCTCTGTGGATTTTCCGCATAAAATGATCAGTGTTTTGTGATCGTCAATTGCATACATATATATATATATATATATATATATATATATATATATATATATATATATATATATATATATATATATATATATATATATGATCAAATGGACCTTTGGTGCTGGTATTCAGTATTTCAGTATTCAACGGTATTCAGTGGTGAGGCAACCAGGGTCTTGAAGGAGGGTAACAAAGAGATGAGGCAAGTCTCTGCAAGGTTCAAATTCGAGATCAATCAATCATGTGTGCAATCGGTGTCCACGAGGCTCTCCTGAGGGCTGTCGGTGTTGGCGCTGTGGGCATTGACACACAAAATAATTTAATCGAATTGTTTCAAGTTATGGCCGAACAAATCTTGGGTATTAGTTTCCGCTGTTTAACGTGCATCTTCTGTAACTACTAATTAACCGTTATCATTCTTGTGTCCATTTTTTTTAATACAATTATTTTTTATTATAAATTGTAATCTGAAAATGATCATAGCGGGGGGAGCATATATGTCATCCCAGAGGTCAGGGGGGGGGGGTATAGAGTTTCTCTGTGCAGGTGTGGGGGGTGAGGGAGCTTACTGGTACAGGTGTGGGGGATGAGGGAGGTTACTGGGGCAGGTGTGGGGGGTGAGGGAGGTTACTGGTGCAGGTGTGGGGGTGAGGGAGGTTACTGGTGCAGGTGTGGGGGGTGAGGGAGGTTACTGGTGCAGGTGTGGGGGGTGAGGGAGGTTACTGGTGCAGGTGTGGGGGATGAGGGAGGTTACTGGTGCAGGTGTGGGGGGTGAGGGAGGTTACTGGTGCAGGTGTGGGGGAGAGGGAGGTTACTGGTGCAGGTGTGGGGGTGAGGAAGGTTACTGGTGCAGGTGTGGGGGGTGAGGGAGGTTACTGGTACCGGTGTGGGGGGTGAGGGAGGTTACTGGTGCAGGTGTGGGGGGTGAGGGAGCTTACTGGTGCAGGTGTGGGGGATGAGGGAGGTTACTGGTGCAGGTGTGGGGAGTGAGGGAGGTTACTGGTGCAGGTGTGGGGGGTGAGGGAGCTTACTGGTGCAGGTGTGGGGGATGAGGGAGGTTACTGGTGCAGGTGTGGGGGTGAGGGAGGTTACTGGTGCAGGTGTGGGGGGTGAGGGAGGTTACTGGTACCGGTGTGGGGGGTGAGGGAGGTTACTGGTGCAGGTGTGGGGGGTGAGGGAGGTTACTGGTGCAGGTGTGGGGGGTGAGGGAGGTTACTGGTGCAGATGTGGGGGTTAGGGAGGGTACAGGTGTGTGGGGAGGGGTCAGGGAGGGTACAAGGTTACCGGTACAGGTGTGTGTGTGTGAGGTTCAGGGAGGGTTACAAGGTTACCGGTACAGGTGTGTGTGACCACTCACTACCACCTAGCCATACCAAACAGGTCTCCACCCAGCACTCCTGGGCGTCACCTTCAGCAGTGATACCAGCACCGTGGAGGTAGGGAGGGAGGGGAGGTTGGGCAAGGTAGGGTATTACTCAGCAGCAGTAATACCAGCCCCCCCAGGGCCACCCCACCACTGAGTAGCACCGGCTATGGCGAGCCCGTGGTAGCGCACCATGGGGCACCACATTTACCGACCCGTCGCTGGGACTCTGCCCCGCCACCACCATCGTCACTGCTGCCAGCGTAGAAGATGAAGAAGATGAGAGATGAAGCACTTAGCGACCTCAACGGTTGATGAAGCACTTACCGACTGCAACGGTTGATGAAGCACTTAACGACCGCAACGGTTGATGAAGCACTTACCGACTGCAACGGTTGATGAAGCACTTACCGACTGCAACAGTTGATGAAGCACTTAACGACCGCAACGGTTGATGAAGCACTTACCGACTGCAACGGTTGATGAAGCACTTAACGACCGCGACGGTTGATGAAGCACTTAACGACCGCGACGGTTGATGAAGCACTTAACGACCGCGACGGTTGATGAAGCACTTAACGACCGCGACGGTTGATGAAGCACTTAACGACCGCGACGGTTGATGAAGCACTTAACGACTGCAACGGTTGATGAAGCACTTAACGACTGCAACGGTTGATGAAGCACTTAACGACTGCAACGGTTGATGAAGCACTTAACGACCGCGACGGTTGATGAAGCACTTAACGACCGCGACGGTTGATGAAGCACTTAACGACCGCGACGGTTGATGAAGCACTTAACGACCGCGACGGTTGATGAAGCACTTAACGACTGCAACGGTTGATGAAGCACTTAACGACTGCAACGGTTGATGAAGCACTTAACGACTGCAACGGTTGATGAAGCACTTAACGACCGCAACGGTTGATGAAGCACTTACCGACCGCGACGGTTGATGAAGCACTTACCGACCGCAACGGTTGATGAAGCACTTAACGACCGCAACGGTTGATGAAGCACTTAACGACCGCGACGGTTGATGAAGCACTTACCGACTGCAACGGTTGATGAAGCACTTAACGACTGCAACGGTTGATGAAGCACTTAACTACTGCAACGGTTGATGAAGCACTTACCGACCGCAACGGTTGATGAAGCACTTACCGACTGCAACGGTTGATGAAGCACTTACCGACTGCAACGGTTGATGAAGCACTTACCGACTGCAACGGTTGATGAAGCACTTACCGACTGCAACGGTTGATGAAGCACTTACCGACTGCAACGGTTGATGAAGCACTTAACGACCGCGACGGTTGATGAAGCACTTAACGACCGCGACGGTTGATGAAGCACTTAACGACTGCGACGGTTGATGAAGCACTTAACGACTGCGACGGTTGATGAAGCACTTAACGACCGCGACGGTTGATGAAGCACTTAACGACCGCGACGGTTGATGAAGCACTTAACGACCGCGACGGTTGATGAAGCACTTAACGGCTACAACGGTTGATGAACCACTTTCCGACTGCAACGGTTGATGAAGCACTTACCGACTGCAACGGTTGATGAAGCACTTACCGACTGCAACGGTTGATGAAGCACTTAACGACCGCAACGGTTGATGAAGCACTTACCGACTGCAACGGTTGATGAAGCACTTAACGACCGCAACGGTTGATGAAGCACTTACCGACTGCAACGGTTGATGAAGCACTTAACGACCGCAACGGTTGATGAAGCACTTACCGACTGCAACGGTTGATGAAGCACTTAACGACCGCAACGGTTGATGAAGCACTTACCGACTGCAACGGTTGATGAAGCACTTAACGACCGCAACGGTTGATGAAGCACTTACCGACTGCAACGGTTGATGAAGCACTTAACGACCGCAACGGTTGATGAAGCACTTACCGACTGCAACGGTTGATGAAGCACTTACCGACTGCAACGGTTGATGAAGCACTTAACGACCGCAACGGTTGATGAAGCACTTACCGACTGCAACGGTTGATGAAGCACTTAACGACCACAACGGTTGATGAAGCACTTAACGACCACAACGGTTGATGAAGCACTTAACGACCACAACGGTTGATGAACCACTTAACGACCACAACGGTTGATGAAGCACTTAACGACCGCAACGGTTGATGAAGCACTTAACGACCGCAACGGTTGATGAACCACTTAACGACCGCAACGGTTGATGAAGCACTTAACGACTACAATGACAGCAACAGATTTAAACCGTTGCTTCATTTGTTGTTTAATCAACAATTGATTGTTGATTGACAGTAATCAAGACGATACTTAACAAGCATCGCAAGAAATGACGACAATAACCAAAGCTTACCTAGGTCTAAGCTAGGCCTAATATATTGCATTTATATGTACTAAATTAGGCCTAGATTAGGTTTCGTAGGTGTAAATGAAGCAAATTTGATATTTGTTGTAATTTTTACCCATTCTCGTTGAATATAATTTGGTCGTTTGCCAATATACTAAACTGAGGACTCTTTGATACGTAAAAGATATTATTTGGTCCATTTAAACAATAGTCGCAACATGTATTGTCTTGAGAAAAGAGAGGCTATGCATTGGGATCGAACTTGCGTGTCCCTGGACTCCCCAGGCACGCGTACTGCCTTACTGAAGGATGACTTACAGCTACGATATGAACACAGGATAACAGTAGCGGCCATTTTCATCAGTACTGAAATTTACAAACGACATGACCAAGGTTATCTTGAGGTTATCTTGAGATTATCTTGGGGCTGTTTAGTGTCCCCGCAGCCTGGTCCTCGACCAGGCCTCCACCCCCAAGAAGCAGCCCGTGACAGCTGACTAACACCCAAGTACCTTTTTACTGCTAGGTAACAGGGGCATAGGGTGAAAGAAACTCTGCCCATTGTTTCTCGCCGGCGCCTGGGATGGAACCCGGGACCACAGGATCACAAATCCAGCGTGCTGTCCGCTCGGCCGACCGGCCGGCTCTCCCAAGGTTCTTAAACTCAGATTAATAATAATGTTTAACTGCACAAACACGCAAAAACAGGATTTCGAGCGACCTAGACACAAAGGGAAAACGCTTAAAAGTCAAAACCTACATTAGAAGTAGGGCTAATGAAAGTGTTAACGGTTTTAACGGTCACTGCCGACTAGCCCAAGCGGGGTCGAGGTGGGCATGACGGGCGACGAACGGCCTTCACTGCCAAGGTACACACACACACACACACACACGGGGGTCACACCTCAGTCTGCCAGCAACCATGCTAATATGGCAACACGCACACAGACACACACGCCCGCCTAAACCTCGAACGTGATACATGCACACCTCAGGCACCAGCCAAGAAGGCGAAAGTGAAGGAAAATTCAAACTTGCTGGAAGAATTCAAGGTGGAAGCAAATATACGATCGAAAAGAAATCTTAAATCTTTCGCGATTGTTATCGAGAAATGTGGAAAGAAATAAGACATCCTGAAAGAAAGAGAAACAAATGATAATGTACAAAAAAAACAAGAAACGGGAAGTATGAACGCCGAAGAGAGATGAGCAGAAGATAAATATATTCAACAAGACGGACGATGAAGGATCAATACGAACAGTGATAATGTAGTGAATGAATACAAAAGGAGAATGAAGACAAGAGCAAGAGGACACAGCCAAGCAGAGAAACAACCCCAGCAAGAGGACACAGCCAAGCAGAGGAACAACCCCAGCAAGAGGACACAGCCAAGCAGACAAACAACCCCAGCAAGAGGACACAGCCAAGCAGAGGAACAACCCCAGCAAGAGGACACAGCCAAGCAGAGAAACAACCCCAGCAAGAGGACACAGCCAAGCAGAGAAACAACCCCAGCAAGAGGACACAGCCAAGCAGAGAAACAACCCCAGCAAGAGGACACAGCCAAGCAGAGAAACAACCCCAGCAAGAGGACACAGCCAAGCAGAGAAACAACCACAGCAAGAGGACACAGCCAAGCAGAGAAACAACCTCAGCAAGAAGACACAGCCAAGCAGAGAAACAACCCCAGCAAGAGGACACAGCCAAGCAGAGGAACAACCCCATCAAGAGGACACAGCCAAGCAGACAAACAACCCCAGCAAGAGGACACAGCTAAGCAGAGGAACAACCCCAGCAAGAGGACACAGCCAAGCAGACAAACAACCCCAGCAAGAGGACACAGCCAAGCAGACAAACAACCCCAGCAAGAGGACACAGCCAAGCAGACAAACAACCCCAGCAAGAAGACACAGCCAAGCAGAGAAACCACCCCAGCAAGAGGACACAGCCAAGCAGACAAACAACCCCAGCAAGAGGACACAGCCAAGCAGAGGAACAACCCCAGCAAGAGGACACAGCCAAGCAGACAAACAACCCCAGCAAGAGGACACAGCCAAGCAGACAAACAACCCCAGCAAGAGGACACAGCCAAGCAGACAAACAACCCCAGCAAGAAGACACAGCCAAGCAGAGAAACCACCCCAGCAAGAGGACACAGCCAAGCAGAGAAACAACCCCCGCAAGAGGACACAGCCAAGCAGAGGAACAACCCCAGCAAGAAGACACAGCCAAGCAGAGAAACAACCCCAGCAAGAAGACACAGCCAAGCAGACAAACAACCCCAGCAAGAAGACACAGCCAAGCAGAGGAACAACCCCAGCAAGAAGACACAGCCAAGCAGAGGAACAACCCCAGCAAGAAGACACAGCCAAGCAGAGGAACAACCCCAGCAAGAGGACACAGCCAAGCAGAGGAACAACCCCAGCAAGAAGACACAGCCAAGCAGACAAACAACCCCAGCAAGAAGACACAGCCAAGCAGAGGAACAACCCCAGCAAGAAGACACAGCCAAGCAGAGGAACAACCCCAGCAAGAGGACACAGCCAAGCAGAGAAACAACCCCAGCAAGAGGACACAGCCAAGCAGAGAAACAACCCCAGCAAGAAGACACAGCCAAGCCACAAGGACAGACGTCACAAGGTCACAAGAAAGAGGGAAACAGCGTAGATAAAACACATAATATAACGCAGCATGAGAGCCCAGCTCCGGCAAAATGTTTCTTTTCATGTGATAACTTTATCTCAGGGGGTTCCAGCCCTCCGGAAACCCCCCCCCCCATATAAATTTCAACCCAACTGTCAAGTGGGCGCATAATAAACATTGTGAAACACAAGAAATGTAGCCTTATTAATTATTTAAGCTAGAAGGGGGGAGAAATTTATAGGGAGAAAGTAAAAAGAGTATGGATACTCAGATGAAGAGAATAACTCACAATAAACAGGACTGAAACACACAGTGGACTGAATCCACTGGTGACTTCACGCCAATGTGAGGTCTCACCCCCGCAAGCACAATAGGTGAATACACACACACACACACCTTTGCACACTTGTGCAGCCTGGAGCACCTTACCTTTGGTAGGGTGCTCCAGTGGATAAGGGAGTACCTAAGCAATAGGAAGCAGAGAGTTAAAGTGAGGGGTGAGACCTCAGATTGGCGTGAAGTCACCAGTGGATTCCCACAGGGCTCTGTACTCGGTCCTATCCTGTTTCTGATAAATATAAATGATCTCCCAGAGGGTATAGACTCATTCCTCTCAATGTTTGCTGACGATGCCAAAATTATGAGAAGGATTAAGACAGAGGAGGACTGCTTGAGGCTTCAAGAAGACCTAGACAAGCTGAAGGAATTGTCGAACAAATGGATGTTACAGTTTAACCCAAGCAAATGTAATTTAATGAAGATAGGTGTAGGGAGCAGGAGGCCAGATACAAGGTATCATTTGGGAGGTGAAATTCTTCAAGAGTCAGAGAGAGAGAAAGACCTGGGGGTTGATATCACGCCAGACCTGTCCCCTGCAGCCCATATCAAGAGGATAACATCAGCGGCATATACCAGGCTGGCCAACATAAGAACGGCATTTAGAAACTTGTGTAAGGAATCATTCAGAACTTTGTATACCACATATCTCAGGCCAATCCTGGAGTATGCGGCTCCAGCATGGAGTCCATATCTAGTCAAGGATAAGACCAAACTGGAAAAGGTTCAAAGGTTTGCCACCAGACTAGTACCCGAGCTGAGAGGTATGAGCTACGAGGAGAGACTACGGGAATTAAACCTCACTTCGTTGGAAGACAGAAGAGTTAGAGAGGACATGATCACCACATTCAAGATTCTCAAGGGAATTGATAGGATAGATAAAGACAGGCTATTTAACACAAGGGGCACACGTACCAGGGGACACAGGTGGAAACTGAGTGCCCAAATGAGCCACAGAGATATTAGAAACAACTTTTTTAGTGTCAGAGTGGTTGACAAATGGAATGTATTAGGAAGTGATGTGATGGAGACTGACTCCATACACAGTTTCAAATGTAGATATGATAGAGCCCAATAGGCTCAGGAATCTGTACACCAGTTGATTGACGGTTGAAAGGCGGGACCAAAGAGCCAGAGCTCAACCCCCACAAGCACAACTAGGTGAAATCCCCCCGGTGTGGACCACGGCCCGCGGGCCATGACACGGACCACAATATCAGTGTCAGAGGGCCCCCAAAATAGCCTCATCCAATGGTGTGTAATCCTCCCCTATTCACACAGCTCCGGACTATTTTCTCGTGTACCCACCAGCCTCGCCTCACATTATTCACTAGCGCTTCTTGTGTTAATATTAAAAACTGCACGATCACTTGTAATCAACTTTTTGCCGGCTATTGCATCAATGCATTCTTAGGTATAACGTTTTTCTTCAACTTTAATTTCGAGTTAATAAACTGGGAAATTTTATACGCTGAGAATGTCTTTTTTTTTAATTCAGATTTTAACGTCCAGATCATTAACTGGTTAAACATATCGCTCACACACTAATTCTAAATTAGATTACCAAACTATATTGGCTAAATTGTATCATCTTCAATCATCTTTTAGATTGCGTTATTAGCAACGCCTAAACCGGAATCCTTCAGAACGGAACACACAGCCCATGTAAGCCCAGTGGTGTTGTACACAGCCCATGTAAGCCCAGTGGTCTTGTACACAGCCCATGTAAGCCCAGTGGTCTTGTACACAGCCCATGTAAGCCCAGTGGTCTTGTACACAGCCCATGTAAGCCCAGTGGTCTTGTACACAGCCCATGTAAGCCCAGTGGTGTTGTACACAGCCCATGTAAGCCCAGTGGTGTTGTACACAGCCCATGTAAGCCCAGTGGTGTTGTACACAGCCCATGTAAGCCCAGTGGTGTTGTACACAGCCCATGTAAGCCCAGTGGTGTTGTACACAGCCCATGTAAGCCCAGTGGTGTTGTACACAGCCCATGTAAGCCCAGTGGTGTTGCACACAGCCCATGTAAGCCCAGTGGTGTTGCACACAGCCCATGTAAGCCCAGTGGTGTTGCACACAGCCCATGTAAGCCCAGTGGTGTTGCACACAGCCCATGTTCCCCACCTCATCAGGTTAGGCTAGATGCTGTCTTGAAGTCCCCACCACCACGCCGCCAGACCCAAACACAGCCTTCAAGCACGGAATCCCTGCGGCCAGCCTTGATAACACGACAGAGGAAACAACTGGAGAGACGAGGAAATAGATTGTCAATCCGTCCTCTCATCTAACAAGTAGACTCTTAATCCGTCCTCTCATCTAACAAGTAGACTCTTAATCCGTCCTCTCATCTAACAAGTAGACTCTTAATCCGTCCTCTCATCTAACAATTAGACTCTCAATCCGTCCTCTCATCTAACAAGTAGACTTTCAATCCGTCCTCTCATCTAACAAATACTCTTAATCCATCCTCTCATCTAACAATTAGACTCTCAATCCGTCCTCTCATCTAACAATTAGACTCTCAATCCGTCCTCTCATCTAACAACTAGACTCTTAATCCGTCCTCTCATCTAACAACTAGACTCTTAATCCGTCCTCTCATCTAACAAATAGACTCTTAATCCGTCCTCTCATCTAACAAGTAGACTCTTAATCCGTCCTACAAGTAGACTCTTAATCCGTCCTCTCATCTAACAAGTAGACTCTTAATCCGTCCTCTCATCTAACAAGTAGACTCTCAATCCGTCCTCTCATCTAACAATTAGACTCTCAATCCGTCCTCTCATCTAACAATTAGACTCTCAATCCGTCCTCTCATCTAACAAGTAGACTTTCAATCCGTCCTCTCATCTAACAATTAGACTCTCAATCCGTCCTCTCATCTAACAAGTAGACTTTCAATCCGTCCTCTCATCTAACAATTAGACTCTCAATCCGTCCTCTCATCTAACAAGTAGACTTTCAATCCGTCCTCTCATCTAACAAGTAGACTCTTAATCCGTCCTCTCATCTAACAATTAGACTCTTAATCCGTCCTCTCATCTAACAAGTAGACTTTCAATCCGTCCTCTCATCTAACAAGTAGACTTTCAATCCGTCCTCTCATCTAACAAGTAGACTTTCAATCCGTCCTCTCATCTAACAAGTAGACTTTCAATCCGTCCTCTTATCTAACTGGTACATTATGTTATCGATCAATCCGTTAAACGAGGTATTAGTAACAACTTCAAGTCAATAATATTAACGTTGTCACTACATCAGATCTGATAGGTTCGGTGGGTTGCTATAATTCCTACGTTAATGTATCGGTATGAACAGGTTCAGTTCTTTACGGAGTGTAAAATGGAGTGACCGGGGCGGAGAGCCAGCCAGGGAAGGTTGAACCATGCCCTCAGCGTTCACAATTAGGTATATAACAGCGTAATACACTTGAGAGAACACGCGCGATATAGACTTGAATACGATGGAATCTTGATCCTCACACGAACCTCCTGCCAGAAGAAATTGAACAAATCCATAACATTTTATCTACTACATATATATATATTTATCTATATCTATATCTCTCTCTCTCTCTCTCTCTCTCTCTCTCTCTCTCTCTCTCTCTCTCTCTCTCTCTCTCTCTCTCTCTCTCTCTCTCACACACACACACACACATCCCCAGGAGCAGGGGTGTGTGTGTATTCACCTAGTTGTGCTTTCGGGGAATGAGTTCTGCTCTTTCGGCCCGCCTCTCAACTGTCAATCAATCAACTGTCAGTAACTACTAATTCCCTCCCCCCCCCCACACCCCGGGAAGCAGCCCGCAACAGCTGTCTAACTCCCAGGTACCTATTTACTGCTTGGTAACAGGGGGCATCAGGGTTAAAGAAAATGTCCATTTTGTTTCTGCCATCATCGGGGATCGAACCCGGACCCTAGGATTACGAGTCCCAAGCGCTGTTCACTCAGGAACAGACCCCCCCCCCACCTTGCACTTACCTAATTGTGCTTGCGGGAATTGAGCTCTGGCTCTTTGGTCACCAGCGTGTGCGTGCGTGTGCACCCACGTGCGTGAGGCATATATCAGTGGATAAGGGAGTATCTAAGCAATAGGAAGCAGAGAGTTACGGTGAGGGGTGAGACCTCCGATTGGCGTGAAGTCACCAGTGGAGTCCCACAGGGCTCTGTACTCGGTCCTATCAAGTTTCTGATATATGTAAATGATCTCCCGGAGGGTATCGATTCATTACTCTCAATGTTTGCGGACCATGCTAAAATTATGAGAAGGATTAAAACAGAAGAGGCCTGTTTGAGGCTTCAAGAAGACCTAGACAAGCTGAAGGAATGGTCGAACAAATGGTTGTTAGAGTTTAACCCAACCAAATGTAATGTAATGAAGATAGGTGTAGGGAGCAGGAGGCCAGATACAGGGTATCATCTGGGAGAGGAAATTCTTCAGGAGTCAGAGAAGGAAAAAGACTTGGGGGTTGATATCACGCCAGACCTATCTCCTGCAGCACATATCAAGCGGATAACATCAGCGGCATATGCCAGGCTGGCCAACATACGAACGGCATTTAGAAACTTGTGTAAAGAATCATTCAGAACTTTGTATACCACATATGTCAAGCCAATCCTGGAGTATGCAGCCCCAGCATGGAGTCCATATCTAGTCAAGGATAAGACTAAACTGGAAAAGGTTCAAAGGTTTGCCACCAGACTAGTACCCGAGCTGAGAGGTATGAGCTACGAGGAGAGACTACGGGAATTAAACCTCACTTCGTTGGAAGACAGAAGAGTTAGGGGGGACATGATCACCACATTCAAGATTCTGAAGGGAATTGATAGGGTAGATAAAGACAGTCTATTTAACACAAGGGGAACACGCACAAGGGGACACAGGTGGAAACTGAGTGCCCAAATGAGCCACAGAGATATTAGAAAGAACTTTTTTAGTGTCAGAGTGGTTGACAAATGGAATACATTAGGGGGTGATGTGGTGTAGGCTGACTCCATACACAGTTTCAAATGTAGATATGATAGAGCCCGATAGGCTTAGGAATCTGTACACCTGTTGATTGACGGTTGAGAGGCGGGACCAAAGAGCCAGAGCTCAACCCCCGCAAACACAACTAGGTGAGTACTTGCACCCCCATGAACACGAATAGACAATCCTATGTTTGATGAAATCACACTTCTCCAGAAAGACTGCGAGTGTTGGTGATTGTCGCAGCACCTCAACCAGACACTTGAAGCCAACCCACACCACCACCACCACAACAACCACAACCACACAAATGTTCAA
The DNA here is from genome assembly GCF_040958095.1 of Procambarus clarkii. Lineage (NCBI taxonomy): Eukaryota > Metazoa > Arthropoda > Malacostraca > Decapoda > Cambaridae > Procambarus > Procambarus clarkii. The sequence goes on from NC_091164.1 coordinate 9,906,792, forward strand.
CATCCCCCCCCCCCCACCCCCACCTTTTGCCAATTCCCTCATATTTGAAGAGCGACGGATATTTGATCCTGAAAAACACGAGGCTAACCATAGGGTCTCAAATTTACAAACAAAATCAAATAAAGCGTCCGAGCCAGCATTATGGGGCAACTCTCTCAGCATACAGCATAGTTATCAATGCTGTGATATATAATATTCAAGCATCCTCTGTTCCATTTATTCACTTACATTTATGTTAAAAGAATTATGATAGTCTCTCTCTCTCTTATCTCTCTCTCTCTCTCTCTCTCTCTCTCTCTCTCTCTCTCTCTCTCTCTCTCTCTCTCCCTCTCTCTCTCTCTATCACCATAAACACGATATATAAGTCCAAATCGGACAAAATTCGAAACTTTTCCGTAAAATAAACAACAATAAAAGCCACGAAGAATTCTATGTAATTCTATATAAAAATGATTGCTAGGCACGGATTGGCTGGAGGTGTTGTCTGTTGAAGATCAGATTGCTAGGGTAACACAAGCCACTCCGTCTGGAGACACCCACGATGCTGGTGGTTGTCTGGGTAGCGTTGGCTAGTTACCTTAGTGATTGGGTACCGTTGGCTAGTTACCTTAGTGATTGGGTGCCGTTGGCTTGTTACCTTAGTGATTGGGTACTGTTGGCTAGTTACCTTAGTGATTGGGTACCGTTGGTTAGTTACCTTAGTGATTGTCTGGCGTTGGCTAGTTACCTTAGTGATTGGGTGCCGTTGGCTTGTTACCTTAGTGATTGGGTACTGTTGGCTAGTTACCTTAGTGATTGGGTACCGTTGGTTAGTTACCTTAGTGATTGTCTGGCGTTGGCTAGTTACCTTAGTGATTGGGTGCCGTTGGCTTGTTACCTTAGTGATTGGGTACTGTTGGCTAGTTACCTTAGTGATTAGGTACCGTTGGTTAGTTACCTTAGTGATTGTCTGGCGTTGGCTAGTTACCTTAGTGATTGGGTACCGTTGGCTTCTTACCTTGGTAATCTTATGGGTACCATTGACTAGCATCAGGGCACCGGTTGCCTAACATGCCGAATTTTACTGAAATTATTTTAATTTTTTTTTATGGAATGATAAAGTTTGCCATTACAGTATATGATACAATATATGATTTAAATCGTTTTTTAAGTTAAAATTAACATATACGATCAAAACTAACCAAACCTAACCTAACCTAACCTAACCTAACCTAACCTAACCTAACCTAACCTAACCAAACCTAACCTAACCTAACCTAACCTAACCAAACCTAACCTAACCTAACCAAACCTAACCTAACCTAACCTAACCTAACCTAACCTAACCTAACCTAACCAAACCTAACCTAACCTAACCAAACCTAACCTAACCTAACCTAACCTAACCTAACCTAATTTTAAATAACTAAGTCAGTAACTTATGTTCTTAATATAACAATATTTATTCGAAAAAAAACAAATTGGAAATATCTGTTAAAAAAAAACGGAAATTACTCTGCCTGTTAGGCAAAGCGGGCCTTGCACACTAGGCCAAGTAGTGCAGTTCTGGCTATTAGGTTTGACATACATAAACTGCTTCACATTCATCCTCCAACTCCAACCACTTGGGCTGGACGGTAGAGCGACGGTCTCGCTTCATGCAGGTCGGCGTTCAATCCCCGACCGTCTACAAGTGGTTGGGCACCAATCCTTCCCCCTTCCCCCGTCCCATCCCAAATCCTTAGCCTGACGCCTTCTAAGTGCTATATAGTCCTAATGGCTTGGCGCTTTCTCCCGATGTTATTGTTATAGATTCAGCTACTCGGAACAAGTTCCAAGTAACACGGGGTATGGTGAGCCCGTAACTTACCTCGCACAGGAATGGGGCAAGTAGCTAACGGGCTATGGCGAGCCCGTAACTTACCTGGCATAGGAGCGGGGCAAGTAGCACGGGCTATGGCGAGCACATAGTGGACTTACCTGGCACAGGAGCGGTGCTCTTTCTCCTGATAGTTCTCTTCCCTCCACCCTCCAACTTTTCTCTTTGCTCTTTAATTATCGTGTTGTTAAGATGATGAGTAAAGAGCCGCGGCGGTGCACGGCTGCCCATCAACCTGTCAACTTGTTCATTCCGTCTTACTAAACAAACTATCTTTTGCGGTCCATTACCTCTCGTCTACGACGCCATTCTCTCCTCCTATACCTTGTTCCTCTGCTGAACTACGCCTTCACCTCAGCCCATACTCCTTTTTCTAAATCTTAAGGACCCCCCCCCCCTTTCTTGAGAGGGGGTGGAAGGGGGTATTCCTGCTAAACCTGTACGCCAGCAGTGTACTCCTGGCAGTATGGGTTCGAGTCACTTCTGGGGTCTGAGTTTTCAGTTGCATATAGTCCTGGGGACCATTCAGGCTTGTTCGCAAATATATATATATATATATATATATATATATATATATATATATATATATATATATATATATATATATATATATATATATATATATATATTCCAATAAATTGTATTAAGTGTTCGAAAAGATAAAAAAAAGTTAATAAACACTTATGTCTACGAAAACACATTACAAATGGCCGGAGGAGACACACGAATATTCTCATTATAGTGTGAATAGTCTCTCATTATAGTGTGAATAGTCTCTCATTATAGTGTGAATAGTCTCTCATTGTAGTGTGAATAGTCTCTCATTGTAGTGTGAATAGTCTCTCATTATAGTGTGAATAGTCTCTCATTATAGTGTGAACACTCTCATTATAGTGTGAATAGTCTCTCATTATAGTGTGAATAGTCTCTTATTATAGTGTGAACACTCTCATTATAGTGTGAATAGTCTCTCATTATAGTGTGAATAGTCTCTCATTGTAGTGTGAATAGTCTCTCATTATAGTGTGAATAGTCACTCATTATAGTGTGAACACTCTCATTATAGTGTGAACAGTCTCATTATAGTGTGAATAGTCTCTCATTATAGTGTGAATAGTCTCTTATTATAGTGTGAACACTCTCATTATAGTGTGAATAGTCTCTCATTATAGTGTGAATAGTCTCTCATTATAGTGTGAATAGTCTCTCATTATAGTGTGAATAGTCACTCATTATAGTGTGAACACTCTCATTATAGTGTGAACAGTCTCTCATTATAGTGTGAATAGTCTCTCATTATAGTGTGAATAGTCTCTTATTATAGTGTGAACACTCTCATTATAGTGTGAATAGTCTCTCATTATAGTGTGAATAGTCTCTCATTATAGTGTGAATAGTCTCTCATTATAGTGTGAACACTCTCATTATAGTGTGAACAGTCTCTCATTATAGTGTGAATAGTCTCTCATTGTAGTGTGAATAGTCTCTCATTATAGTGTGAATAGTCTCTCATTATACTGTAATTAGTCCAGTTGTCATCCATCAAGTAGGTCCGAAGGTGACGTTGTTCTAAGGTAGGATTTTTTCCTCTACCCCCTCACCGCTGCGGGGCGGGACTATCACCACCTAGCCTTCCCGAGCCTACGACTAGTTAGCAAGACACGGGGGCCGGAAATCCTTGACAGTGCCGTAACTGCGTGCAATTAAGGCGCTCTCGCACGCGCGACCAGTAGGCTGAGAGGTCTGTTAGAGAGGTCACGCTGCCCGCCACGAGGTCAACCCAAGAGTGGCACTAGACAACTATAACATTAAATACGGAGGCACTGTAGGCGCGGTTCATCTCTAGAGGAAGCCAGAGAACACCAGGAGCCTGGTGAGCCAGAGAACACTAGGGGGGGAGGAGCCTGGGGAGCCAGAGAACACTAGGGGGGGAGGAGCCTGGTGAGCCAGAGAACACTAGGGGGGGGAGGGGCCTGGGGAGCCAGAGAACACTGGGGGGGGGAGCCTGGGGAGCCAGAGAACACCAGGAGCCTGGTGAGCCAGAGAACACTATGGGGGAGGAGCCTGGGGAGCCAGAGAACACTAGGGGGGAGGAGCCTGGGGAGCCAGAGAACACTAGGGGGGAGGAGCCTGGGGAGCCAGAGAACACTAGGGGGGAGGAGCCTGGGGAGCCAGAGAACACTAGGGGGGAGGAGCCTGGGGAGCCAGAGAACACTAGGGGGGAGGAGCCTGGGGAACCAGAGAACACTAGGGGGGGGAGGGGCCTGGGGAGCCAGAGAACACTAGGGGGGAGGAGCCTGGTGAGCCAGAGAACACTAGGGGGGGAGGGGCCTGGGGAGCCAGAGAACACTAGGGGGGAGGAGCCTGGGGAGCCAGAGAACACCAGGAGCCTGGTGAGCCAGAGAACACTATGGGGGAGGAGCCTGGGGAGCCAGAGAACACTAGGGGGGAGGACCCTGGGGAGCCAGAGAACACTAGGGGGGAGGAGCCTGGGGAGCCAGAGAACACTAGGGGGGAGGAGCCTGGGGAGCCAGAGAACACTAGGGGGGAGGAGCCTGGGGAGCCAGAGAACACTAGGGGGGGAGGGGCCTGGGGAGCCAGAGAACACTAGGGGGGAGGAGCCTGGGGAGCCAGAGAACACTAGGGGGGGAGGACCCTGGGGAGCCAGAGAACACTAGGGGGGAGGAGCCTGGGGAGCCAGAGAACACTAGGGGGGAGGAGCCTGGGGAGCCAGAGAACACTAGGGGGAGGAGCCTGGGGAGCCAGAGAACACTAGGGGGGAGGAGCCTGGGGAACCAGAGAACACTAGGGGGGGAGGGGCCTGGGGAGCCAGAGAACACTAGGGGGGAGGAGCCTGGGGAACCAGAGAACACTAGGGGGGAGGGGCCTGGGGAGCCAGAGAACACTAGGGGGGGAAGGGCCTGGGGAGCCAGAGAACACTAGGGGGGAGGAGCCTGGGGAACCAGAGAACACTAGGGGGGAGGAGCCTGGGGAGCCAGAGAACACTAGGGGAGAGGAGCCTGGGGAACCAGAGAACACTAGGGGGGAGGAGCCTGGGGAGCCAGAGAACACTAGGGGGGAGGAGCCTGGGGAGCCAGAGAACACTAGGGGGGAGGAGCCTGGGGAACCAGAGAACACTAGGGGGGAGGAGCCTGGTGAGCCAGAGAACACTAGGGGGGGAGGAGCCTGGGGAGCCAGAGAACACTAGGGGGGAGGAGCCTGGTGAGCCAGAGAACACTAGGGGGGGAGGAGCCTGGGGAGCCAGAGAACACTAGGGGGGAGGAGCCTGGTGAGCCAGAGAACACTAGGGGGGGAGGGGCCTGGGGAGCCAGAGAACACTAGGGGGGGGAGCCTGGGGAGCCAGAGAACACCAGGAGCCTGGTGAGCCAGAGAACACTATGGGGGAGGAGCCTGGGGAGCCAGAGAACACTAGGGGGGAGGAGCCTGGGGAGCCAGAGAACACTAGGGGGGAGGAGCCTGGGGAGCCAGAGAACACTAGGGGGAGGAGCCTGGGGAGCCAGAGAACACTAGGGGGAGGAGCCTGGGGAGCCAGAGAACACTAGGGGGGAGGAGCCTGGGGAACCAGAGAACACCAGGAGCCTGGGGAACCAGAGAACACTAGGGGGGAGGAGCCTGGGGAACCAGAGAACACCAGGAGCCTGGAGAGCCAGAGAACACCAGGGGGGGGGGGGGGAGCAGGGGGGGCCTGGGGGGCGCGGATCCCACCCACACACACACACACAGCTGGGGATATAAGTAGATCAGGGCAAGTTGTGTCAAGCGTAGGAGTGTACTGAAGGCTAACAGCATCGCCTTGGGCGAGGTTGAGATATGCCGGCGAGGCACTTTTTGTCGCGCACTAACGACGCTAACTCAAACACAACCAGCCATTAACTCCCGGTATATATAATCTAAACTGCGGCTAACAAGGAGTAGGAGAAGAAGAAGAAGGAGGAGGAGGAGGACTAAGCAGGTCTGCTCACCTGGGAAAAGAAAACTGGTGGAATTTAAAATGACTGTCAGGTATTTAAACACATAATATTGCAATGTAAAGATTCTGTGTCGTTTAACTGATCAGGTGATGATGACTTGTAACTAGCAATTAACGCATTAGAAGGGCGGGGTGACACACTCAAATTCAATTTTTTTTTAATTAAATTAAGACAGCGAATCAAATAAATTGCATATACTGTAAACTATTGCATCAAAAGCCGTCAAATCCTTAAGTTTAAATTATCTTTTAAATGTTTAAATGCGCGGCACGAGGCCAGTTCTGAACTTTATGAACCAAACGATATTTATCACAAGGGGACAAAACCTACAAAAAAGAGAGAGAGAGAGAGAGAGAGAGAGAGAGAGAGAGAGAGAGAGAGAGAGAGAGAGAGAGAGAGAGAGAGAGAGAGAGAGAGACGAGTGAGGAGGGAGAGATATCTCTCTTAGAACAGGCCATGAGAACCCCTTCGTCTAATCAACCAGATTACAACCTTCAAATGTGCCTCGAACCATTTTTTTTTTATTGAAGATGAAATAAAAGAAAATGATAATGACGAAATACAACAGAACTAGATTTAGCGGATTAGAGCCGTCATGTTTCTTCTAGGATACCTGATCAACCAGGCTGTGACTCATACGTCAGGCTGCGAGCAGCCGCGTCTAACAGCCTGGTTGATCAGTCCAGCAACCAGGAGGCCTGGTCGACGACCGGGCCGCGGGGACACTAAGCCCCGGAAGCACCTCAAGGTAAGGTAGGATAAGAGTTCCTTTCCATTGGTCAATTGACCTTCTGTACGTTCATTTAATCTTATGTTATAGATTCATGCTGTAAATCTCATGTTATATATTTCTATAATTATAGATTTATAAATTATAGATTTATAGATTTTAATGGTCCGTTTCGGTCCGTCCTGGACCATTCTCAAGTCAATTGTAGTGAATGTTAAACCCCCCCCCCCCTCCACCTGCTTCTCTATTTCTCCACTCAAACTCACTCTATTCACTAATCTGCTAACACAAACATATTCCCTTTAAATTGCGATAGATTTAGAAAACAATTCTCATTTATATGACTCAATTGTGGCTTGATAATTGCGAAACGTTCAGTATGAGAAAATTGAAAAACGTTTCCACCTCATTTTTTTCAAACTGTGGAAATTTCCCTCGGAATAAGACCTGATTGAATTCCACAGATTAGGCAAAATTGCAATTAATTTTTGTCAATAAAGATGTTAATAATAATAATAAGGTTCCTCCAGACGAGGCAGCTACAACGTCAGGCTGCCTCTGCTGTCAATAGTTTGTGGTCTAAGAACACACACAACTTCGTTTTAATATTATGTTATATAATATATGTATTTTGCTGCGTAATATATATCTTATAAAGCACGTATACCGCTAACCCGAGAGGTGACATTTTGAGTTATATATGTGGTCTTTTATAAGGTTAAATGATTGTTTAATTCATTTTGTCGGGGGCAGGAAGCCTGTGTGTGTGTGTGTGTGTGTGTGTGTGTGTGTGTGTGTGTGTGTGTGTGTGTGTGTGTGTGTGTGTTTAATATTTGTATCTGCAGAATCAAGCTATTAGCTCTTGGACCCCGCCTTTCTAACCAATGTATTTTTCCTCTATTATTTCTACTGCATATTTCTCTCTAAAACACACACACACACACACACACACACACACACACACACACACACACACACACACACACACACACACACACACATACATACACACACACACACACATCCCCAGGAAGCAGCCCATACCAGCTGTCTAACTGCCGGGTACCTAATTACTGCTAGGTGAACAGGGCACCAGGGTGCAAGAAATTCTACCCATTTGTTTCTGCCATTTCTGCCGGGGATCGAACACGGGCCCCTTAGGATTACCACCCCCAGAGTGCTGTCCATTCAGCCGCGAGGCCCCACACACACAGTGTGTTCACCTATTTGTGCTTGCAGGAGAAAGCTGTAGCTCTTGGACCCCGCTTTTCTAGCCGCCGGTTGTCTAATACAATGACTCCTGACCTGGTTTCCAATCATACTTGCTTCTAAAGTTGCGAATTAAGTTTGTGAAATGCACTGAAAAGATGAAGTCGTGAAAGCCAACTCCATCCACAACTTTAAGGACACAGTCGAAAAAAAATTGGAAGATCAAAATAGTTACATTGAAAAGGCAAAAGGTCCAACAGGGCTGGTAGGCAGGACATTTATATCTCACTCTCCCGTAGACACTCGCCTAATTGTGCTTACGGGGGTTGAGCTTTGGCTCTTTGGTCCCGCCTCTCAACTGTCAATCAACTAGTGTACAGATTCCTGAGCCTACTGGGCTCTTATCATATCTACATTTGAAACTGTGTATGGAGTCAGCCTCCACCACATCACTGCCTAAAGCATTCCATTTATTAACTACTCTGACACTGTTAGGCAAGCGGTGCGAACAAAGCAATGTTGGATTGGGTTGGGTTGGGTTGGATTGGATTGGGTTGGATTGGGTTGGGTTGGGTTGGATTGGATTGGATTGGGTTGGGTTGGGTTAGGTTGGGTTAGGTTGGGTTAGGTTGGGTTGGATTGGAGAGGGTTGGATTGGAGTGGGTTGGACTGGGTTGGGTTGGGTTGGGTTGATTGGGTTGGGTTGGATTGGGTGAGGCACGCACGGCCCTCCACCACCATCAGGTCCATCTGGAGTGAGAACGTGGCACCCCGCGCCGTTAACAAACACTCACAGGTCCAAGCCGGTGTGATCGCCTGATGACCCCGATGGGAAGATCATGTTTAATCAACAATGTTGTCAAGACATTTCTTCTCCCCCGTAAGGTATCGAACCCATCGCCCAACACCCCAAAACCGCCTCACCTGACCAACATGGCCTTGGGGAAACTTTCACTGCTTAGAAATGTGCCTAAATCTCTTCCTTCTTCCAAACGGCTTAGTCGGGTCATTCACAGACTTTTAATTTACACAACCTAGGAGCCGGTCGGCCGAGCGGACAGCACGCTGGGCTTGTGATCCTGTGGTCCTGGGTTCGATCCCAGGCGCCGGCGAGAAACAATGGGCAGAGTTCCTTTCACCTTACGCCCCTGTTACCTAGCAGTAAAATAGGTACCTGGGTGTTAGTCAGCTGTCACGGGCTGCTTCCTGGGGATGGAGGCCTGGTAGAGGACCGGGCCGCGGGGACACTAAAAAAAAAAAAAACTCCGAAATCATCTCAAGATAACCTCAAGATCTCAAGATAACCTACAATAAGATAAACAATAATGACAAAGCCCCGAAATCATCTCAAGATAACCTCAAGATCTCAAGATAACCTACAATGAGATAAACAATAATGACACTGTTCTATAACCAATTCGTCAAGAGGTGCAGGTGGTCTCAGGAATAGGTGCACACACCGATACTGAAGACAAGAAGTGAGGACACACACTCACCTGTCCATCTAGACGCCAACATACTCAGTCAAGCTGTCAAGTTAATGTGTAGTGGCCTTTACAAGTAATCAACGATGAAGATTAAGCGTGGTAAGTGCACTAACTCAGGCAGGCGTGGAGCCACAACCTTGGCACCACCTCACACACACACACACACATCTCAGGTTATCTCCACACACACACACACACACACACACACACACACACACACACACTTTAGTCTATCTCAAGATTGCTTTTAAGCTTGGCAGACAGATCGGGACTGACTTAGCGAGAGTCAATACGCCTTGAGACCCTTGGAAGATTCTTGTAAACACGACACAATGAACACCTTCTCCAGGATGCCCAAGAACCAGGATTCATCAATAATTTACGCATCCATTTGCGAAACCTGTACATCTTTCAAGAATTATGGCCGTTTTCTTTACATTTATTAAACAGTTAAAAGCTATTCAAAACTTCACAACCCAAGATTATTACTATTGTTAACAACAACCTCGTTGTGACTCGAAGTTCATACAATGTCTAATAAGTGTAAACAAAGCTGCCATAATTGAGGGGAAAAAGATGTAGAGGTTTCGCAAGTGGTCGCGAAAATGATGGATGAATCCTGGCCTGAATTCTGAATCGAGTTGGATAAAAGACCTGTTCTCCAGATCTCGGTCAAGTGCTGGTGGCGGCGGCAAGGTCGCAGTCAACAACACCATTGCGGAAATGTTTGATACCTGAAGTTGGGAGATACTTGGGAGATCCTTGGGAGATCCTTGGGAGATCCTTGGGAGATCCTTGGGAGATCCTTGGGAGATTCTTGGGAGATCTTTGGGAGATCCTTGGGAGATCCTTGGTAGATCCTTGGGAGATCCTTGGGAGATCTTTGGGAGATCCTTGGGAGATTTTTGGGAGATCCTTGGGAGATCCTTGGGAGATTCTTGGGAGATTCTTGAGAGATTCTTGGGAAATCATTGGAAGATTCTTGGGCGATCCTTGGGAGATCTTTGGGAGATCCTTGGAAGATTCTTGGGAGATCCTTGGGAAATCCTTGGAAGATTCTTGGGAGATTCTTGGGAGATCCTTGGGAGATTCTTGGGAAATCATTGGAAGATTCTTGGGCGATCCTTGGGAGATCCTTGGAATATTCTTGG
>NC_091164.1:9922218-9946656 GCF_040958095.1 Procambarus clarkii
TATCATGAACCAATGTATTAAATTACTAGCCTATAGTTACGAACTTCAATTAAGGCACAAATAAGCCATTAAAATGAGCATATACAGAAATTGGATAGGGTTTCAATTTTTACTAAATCACACGTTATCAGGAGACGGAAGCCTTCAAGCACACAATAGCAAGGAACTTAACGTGTATACTCTTCTTACTAATAAGACAAAAATTCCCGTTTTACGAGCCATTAAAGAACAGCAGAAGGAAGTAGTTTGAGCTTGACATTTATGATAGCCAGCGTGGGGGTCTTATTAAGGTCGCTTTTCCTATCCACGCAACAGAAAACATGGTTCTAAATAGACTGCCTTTGTACGGCTCAATCTTGGCCGATTATGCCAAATACGGAGAGTGCCAAGTATGGCACACAGGGCCATGGCAGGACTTTCGCTTATCAAGAGGGAAAGGTGGAGGTGTTGGACCTGAGCCCAGAGAGTTCAGAATCTATATTGATGTTTCCTACTAAGCGTGTTCGCTGAATATGTATTTAATTTCGCTAGCATCTTCATCTGAGGTTATCGAAGCAGATTTCGACTAGAATGTGAATGTTAGTGTCTTAGTGAAAAGATGTTACCTACTTAGAGCAAGTAAGCATTCTAACGCTGAAATATATTTTGAAAAAAAGAGACCAATTTCACAGTTTTTTGAGCGGTTGTTTCGCTTTATGAATCATAGTGAATAGTGAATCAAAACTGCATTATTTATGCTTTTATATGTGAAACAAAATAAATTGTTCCTGTCATTATCGCCAACAATTTTGACTTTATGCTGTTACTTGCAATGATTATAAATTGAAAAAAATGCTTCTACATTTATAAATAAAACCTTATGATTCGAATCAATCAATTAATCAATTGTGCTTGTCCTGTACATGGACTGACATTAGCATAACTGGTTTAGGAAATGCTTGTCTCCATCCTTAATGCTTTAAATTTATGTATTACAAGCCATTTGCATATAACAAGTGAGCATTCCACCCATAACATAAATACAGTTGAGAAATAATCGTTAAGCATTTCACTCCCTATCTTAACAGGGGAGTGTTCCACCCCCCTATCTTAACAGGGGAGTGTTCCACCCCCCTATCTTAACAGGGGAGTGTTCCACCCCCCTATCTTAACAGGGGAGTGTTCCACCCCCTATCTTAACAGGGGAGTGTTCCACCCCTATCTTAACAGGGGAGTGTTCCACCCCTATCTTAATAGGGGAGTGTTCCACCCCTATCTTAACAGGGGGAGCTCTTACCCCATATTATTTTCTACACCATATTCCGGTAGCATTCATTTCATTTCAATTATATTGTTTGATTACCTGGGACTAAAAACTCAGGCTCACGTGTTGAAACTTGACTACTATCAATAAATAAATGTGTTTAATCTCCTCTGATTGCTTTGACGTGTGGATTCACCAACCACTTGAGAGATCTCTGCCTCTTATCTATCATGGCGACTTAATCTCAATTTACTCAACAGTTTACGAGTTATATATTTATATGCATATGTGTGTGTGTGTGCTACACTATATTATATTATATATATATATATATATATATATATATATATATATATATATATATATATATATATATATATATATATATATATATATATATATATATATATATATAACTGAAAACTCACACCCCAGAAGTGACTCGAACCCATACTCCCAGAAGCAACGCAACTGGTATGTACAAGACGCCTTAATCCACTTGACCATCACGACCGGACATAATGAGGTGATAGCCGAGGCTATATGAACCACCCCACCGCCGGCACTCGGATAGTTATCTTGGGCATAGCATTTTACCAAATCACCTCATTCTTTGGGGCACACGTGAGGAACACAAATGCGAACAAGCCTGAATGGTCCCCAGGACATATGCAACTGAAAACTCACACCCCAGAAGTGACTCGAACCCATACTCCCAGAAGCAACGCAACTGGTATGTACAAGACGCCTTAATCCACTTGACCATCACGACCGGACATAATGAGGTGATAGCCGAGGCTATATGAACCACCCCACCGCCGGCACTCGGATAGTTATCTTGGGCATAGCATTTTACCAAATCACCTCATTCTTTGGGGCACACGTGAGGAACACAAATGCGAACAAGCCTGAATGGTCCCCAGGACATATGCAACTGAAAACTCACACCCCAGAAGTGACTCGAACCCATACTCCCAGAAGCAACGCAACTGGTATGTACAAGACGCCTTAATCCACTTGACCATCACGACCGGACATAATGAGGTGATAGCCGAGGCTATATGAACCACCCCACCGCCGGCACTCGGATAGTTATCTTGGGCATAGCATTTTACCAAATCACCTCATTCTTTGGGGCACACGTGAGGAACACAAATGCGAACAAGCCTGAATGGTCCCCAGGACATATGCAACTGAAAACTCACACCCCAGAAGTGACTCGAACCCATACTCCCAGAAGCAACGCAACTGGTATGTACAAGACGCCTTAATCCACTTGACCATCACGACCGGACATAATGAGGTGATAGCCGAGGCTATATGAACCACCCCACCGCCGGCACTCGGATAGTTATCTTGGGCATAGCATTTTACCAAATCACCTCATTCTTTGGGGCACACGTGAGGAACACAAATGCGAACAAGCCTGAATGGTCCCCAGGACATATGCAACTGAAAACTCACACCCCAGAAGTGACTCGAACCCATACTCCCAGAAGCAACGCAACTGGTATGTACAAGACGCCTTAATCCACTTGACCATCACGACCGGACATAATGAGGTGATAGCCGAGGCTATATGAACCACCCCACCGCCGGCACTCGGATAGTTATCTTGGGCATAGCATTTTACCAAATCACCTCATTCTTTGGGGCACACGTGAGGAACACAAATGCGAACAAGCCTGAATGGTCCCCAGGACATATGCAACTGAAAACTCACACCCCAGAAGTGACTCGAACCCATACTCCCAGAAGCAACGCAACTGGTATGTACAAGACGCCTTAATCCACTTGACCATCACGACCGGACATAATGAGGTGATAGCCGAGGCTATATGAACCACCCCACCGCCGGCACTCGGATAGTTATCTTGGGCATAGCATTTTACCAAATCACCTCATTCTTTGGGGCACACGTGAGGAACACAAATGCGAACAAGCCTGAATGGTCCCCAGGACATATGCAACTGAAAACTCACACCCCAGAAGTGACTCGAACCCATACTCCCAGAAGCAACGCAACTGGTATGTACAAGACGCCTTAATCCACTTGACCATCACGACCGGACATAATGAGGTGATAGCCGAGGCTATATGAACCACCCCACCGCCGGCACTCGGATAGTTATCTTGGGCATAGCATTTTACCAAATCACCTCATTCTTTGGGGCACACGTGAGGAACACAAATGCGAACAAGCCTGAATGGTCCCCAGGACATATGCAACTGAAAACTCACACCCCAGAAGTGACTCGAACCCATACTCCCAGAAGCAACGCAACTGGTATGTACAAGACGCCTTAATCCACTTGACCATCACGACCGGACATAATGAGGTGATAGCCGAGGCTATATGAACCACCCCACCGCCGGCACTCGGATAGTTATCTTGGGCATAGCATTTTACCAAATCACCTCATTCTTTGGGGCACACGTGAGGAACACAAATGCGAACAAGCCTGAATGGTCCCCAGGACATATGCAACTGAAAACTCACACCCCAGAAGTGACTCGAACCCATACTCCCAGAAGCAACGCAACTGGTATGTACAAGACGCCTTAATCCACTTGACCATCACGACCGGACATAATGAGGTGATAGCCGAGGCTATATGAACCACCCCACCGCCGGCACTCGGATAGTTATCTTGGGCATAGCATTTTACCAAATCACCTCATTCTTTGGGGCACACGTGAGGAACACAAATGCGAACAAGCCTGAATGGTCCCCAGGACATATGCAACTGAAAACTCACACCCCAGAAGTGACTCGAACCCATACTCCCAGAAGCAACGCAACTGGTATGTACAAGACGCCTTAATCCACTTGACCATCACGACCGGACATAATGAGGTGATAGCCGAGGCTATATGAACCACCCCACCGCCGGCACTCGGATAGTTATCTTGGGCATAGCATTTTACCAAATCACCTCATTCTTTGGGGCACACGTGAGGAACACAAATGCGAACAAGCCTGAATGGTCCCCAGGACATATGCAACTGAAAACTCACACCCCAGAAGTGACTCGAACCCATACTCCCAGAAGCAACGCAACTGGTATGTACAAGACGCCTTAATCCACTTGACCATCACGACCGGACATAATGAGGTGATAGCCGAGGCTATATGAACCACCCCACCGCCGGCACTCGGATAGTTATCTTGGGCATAGCATTTTACCAAATCACCTCATTCTTTGGGGCACACGTGAGGAACACAAATGCGAACAAGCCTGAATGGTCCCCAGGACATATGCAACTGAATATGGGGTGTGAGTTTTCAGTTGCATATGTCCTGGGGACCATTCAGGCTTGTTCGCATTTGTGTTCCTCACGTGTGCCCCAAAGAATGAGGTGATTTGGTAAAATGCTATGCCCAAGATAACTATCCGAGTGCCGGCGGTGGGGTGGTTCATATAGCCTCGGCTATCACCTCATTATGTCCGGTCGTGATGGTCAAGTGGATTAAGGCGTCTTGTACATACCAGTTGCGTTGCTTCTGGGAGTATGGGTTCGAGTCACTTCTGGGGTGTGAGTTTTCAGTTGCATATGTCCTGGGGACCATTCAGGCTTGTTCGCATTTGTGTTCCTCACGTGTGCCCCAAAGAATGAGGTGATTTGGTAAAATGCTATGCCCAAGATAACTATCCGAGTGCCGGCGGTGGGGTGGTTCATATAGCCTCGGCTATCACCTCATTATGTCCGGTCGTGATGGTCAAGTGGATTAAGGCGTCTTGTACATACCAGTTGCGTTGCTTCTGGGAGTATGGGTTCGAGTCACTTCTGGGGTGTGAGTTTTCAGTTGCATATGTCCTGGGGACCATTCAGGCTTGTTCGCATTTGTGTTCCTCACGTGTGCCCCAAAGAATGAGGTGATTTGGTAAAATGCTATGCCCAAGATAACTATCCGAGTGCCGGCGGTGGGGTGGTTCATATAGCCTCGGCTATCACCTCATTATGTCCGGTCGTGATGGTCAAGTGGATTAAGGCGTCTTGTACATACCAGTTGCGTTGCTTCTGGGAGTATGGGTTCGAGTCACTTCTGGGGTGTGAGTTTTCAGTTGCATATGTCCTGGGGACCATTCAGGCTTGTTCGCATTTGTGTTCCTCACGTGTGCCCCAAAGAATGAGGTGATTTGGTAAAATGCTATGCCCAAGATAACTATCCGAGTGCCGGCGGTGGGGTGGTTCATATAGCCTCGGCTATCACCTCATTATGTCCGGTCGTGATGGTCAAGTGGATTAAGGCGTCTTGTACATACCAGTTGCGTTGCTTCTGGGAGTATGGGTTCGAGTCACTTCTGGGGTGTGAGTTTTCAGTTGCATATGTCCTGGGGACCATTCAGGCTTGTTCGCATTTGTGTTCCTCACGTGTGCCCCAAAGAATGAGGTGATTTGGTAAAATGCTATGCCCAAGATAACTATCCGAGTGCCGGCGGTGGGGTGGTTCATATAGCCTCGGCTATCACCTCATTATGTCCGGTCGTGATGGTCAAGTGGATTAAGGCGTCTTGTACATACCAGTTGCGTTGCTTCTGGGAGTATGGGTTCGAGTCACTTCTGGGGTGTGAGTTTTCAGTTGCATATGTCCTGGGGACCATTCAGGCTTGTTCGCATTTGTGTTCCTCACGTGTGCCCCAAAGAATGAGGTGATTTGGTAAAATGCTATGCCCAAGATAACTATCCGAGTGCCGGCGGTGGGGTGGTTCATATAGCCTCGGCTATCACCTCATTATGTCCGGTCGTGATGGTCAAGTGGATTAAGGCGTCTTGTACATACCAGTTGCGTTGCTTCTGGGAGTATGGGTTCGAGTCACTTCTGGGGTGTGAGTTTTCAGTTGCATATGTCCTGGGGACCATTCAGGCTTGTTCGCATTTGTGTTCCTCACGTGTGCCCCAAAGAATGAGGTGATTTGGTAAAATGCTATGCCCAAGATAACTATCCGAGTGCCGGCGGTGGGGTGGTTCATATAGCCTCGGCTATCACCTCATTATGTCCGGTCGTGATGGTCAAGTGGATTAAGGCGTCTTGTACATACCAGTTGCGTTGCTTCTGGGAGTATGGGTTCGAGTCACTTCTGGGGTGTGAGTTTTCAGTTGCATATGTCCTGGGGACCATTCAGGCTTGTTCGCATATATATATATATATATATATATATATATATATATATATATATATATATATATATATATATATATATATATATATATATATATATATATATATATATATATATATATATATATATATATATATATATATATATATATATAATAATTTTATCACCACCAAATGAATACACAACGTTTAACTATATTGAAACCATAAATAACTAATCAATTTGAAAAACAGCGAGGCCCTGACCCGAGTCTGTGTAGTATAATAGGTATACCATGAGCAATGATAATAAATATATCCCACAATGCACTTAAAAATGGCCGCCCCGCCCCGCGCGCGCACATGATGATGTAGCTAGCCTAATCAGACGCACAATCTCCTGTGCACGCGGACCTATTCATGCGGGTGCTCAAAATGTAAACACATGACGTCACCATACACCGCTAAGAATGTAAACAAACCCGACCAACTATTAGCCTAGCCCCGCTCCTGTGCCGGGTAAGTTCACTACGGGCTCGCCATAGCCCGTGCTACTTGGAACTTTTTGTTCCTAGTAGCTGAATCTTAAACAAAAACTACAGCCGGACATATACACAGTGGGTAGTGTATATCCTTCACGGTATATATACATTTAAGAGTTTATTTCACTCCTGGACTATATTGTAGCCTAACAGACACTTATCAAGAGAGAGTGTTAAGCCAATATTACTACTTGTAAGGTATACGGGGACAAGGAGTTACGGGCTATACCGTATCAGGACGGTGTATAGGAACTGTGCCCAACCCCTTGGTTATCGAGGATCGAGCTCTGACCCTGCAAGAAGCCAGGCCGTTTCCCTATCGACTTGTCCAAGTATACTTACTTGCTGGTTGTTCAGTAGGCTACTATGGTGGCCTTAATAACTCCTCCAGGGAGATGGGGCCTCAAGCTCAACACCAAATCAAACTGTAACCTGTAGCAGGTGTGGACCCTGCGTCAGGCAACCTGTAGCAGGTGTGGACCCTGCGTCAGGCAACCTGTAGCAGGTGTGGACCCTGCGTCAGGCAACCTGTAGCAGGTGTGGACCCTGCGTCAGGCAACCTGTAGCAGGTGTGGACCCTGCGTCAGGCAACCTGTAGCAGGTGTGGACCCTGCGTCAGGCAACCTGTAGCAGGTGTGGACCCTGCGTCAGGCAACCTGTAGCAGGTGTGGACCCTGCGTCAGACAACCAACGCGTCATACCGAGTCCAGTGGTCTCTAGTGACGGCAGATATTCAACTGCAGCGAAATATAATTTGTTAATATAACAGTAAGTCAACAGTAACTGCCGTAGATTCAAATCAAAATATATTTTAAAACTGATTTATAACAATAGGCTACACTCAATGCATTTGTAAATTCGCAATGATGCAAACAATGATTTAGGCAAAGTGAACGATGATTAATTGTCTCTCCCTCCCTCCCTCTCTCTCCATTCTCTCCCTCCCTCCCTCCCTCCCTCTCTCCATTCTCCCTCTCTCCCTCCATTCCCTTTCCTTCTCTCCTTTTAACCCGCCCGTTCTTTTTCACAGCTGGCAAAAACAAGCTCAAGTAATGTTGAATCAACGATGAATGAACATCATCCATGTTCAATTAACGTTGAATCAAGTCCTTTCGACGTCGTATGAGTCGTTAGCTGTGGCAATCGAAGCTAGATAAAGAATGGCATCGGGGGATCGATCCATGCCATTGGACCCTTCCTCTGACACTCGTCATACCCAACACATCACCTTACACAGTTTGGTGAGACTAGCCCTGTGCGTCTGGTCTTCAACTTTGACCAGACAGACATTGTGTATACCATAGATATATATATATATATAATGTATATATGAAGCTCTCCTACTTTTGTCGTATTAGTTTTTATTAAGCTTTAATGTTTATATAAATTGTGATAGTTACTGTAATTACTAAAGCGAGCCACTTCATAGATTTCCAACAAAATTTTCACTTTTGGAAGTTAGAAGGACGCTGGCTCAGGTGATGCTATTTTTTACTGCTAAATTCCATCTTTTGTCAGACCTCCAAAGGATACCTGATCAACCAGGCTGTGATTGAACCAGCAGCCACGTCCAACAGCCAGGTTGACCAGTCCTGCAACCAGGAGATCTGGTCGGGGACCGGATCGTTGGGACACTAAGCCCCGAAATCATCGCAAGGTAACCCCGCCTGAAAACAGGTGAGTTAGGTCACATATGTGCCCTTGACTGGGGCCTCGTAGCCTGGTGGATAGCGCGCAGGACTCGTAATTTTGTGGCGCGGGTTCGATTCCCGCACGAGGCAGAAACAAATGGGCAAAGTTTCTTTCACCCTGAATGCCCCTGTTACCTAGCAGTAAATAGGTACCTGGGAGTTAAGTCAGCTGTCACGGGCTGCTTCCTGGGGGTGGAGGCCTGGTCGAGGACCGGGCCGCGGGGACACTAAAGCCCCGAAATCATCTCAAGATAACCTCAAGATTGACTGGCTCACTCCTCTGACCTGATTAGGGCCACGTGCTTCCAGATTCACACACATTACCTTCTGTATGGCGTCACATTTGTGACTAACGAGCCGGTCGGCCGAGCGGAATTGAAGCCGGTCGGCCGAGCGGACAGCACGCTGGACTTGTGATCCTGTGGTCCTGGGCTCGATCCCAGGCGCCGGCGAGAAACAATGGGCAGAGTTTCTTTCACCCTGAATGCCCCTGTTACCTAGCAGTAAAATAGGTACCTGGGTGTTAGTCAGCTGTCACGGGCTGCTTCCTGGGGGTGGAGGCCTGGTCGAGGACCGGGCCGCGGGGACACTAAAAAGCCCCGAAATCATCTTAAGATAACCTTAAGATAACGATAAAGGCGTGACATAAAAAGCGAGCAGCTACATTGACTCCGTATACACGGAAGCATCATTTGAGAATTACTATATAACCACCAGGGATGGCGTGGGTCGCTGGCGATAAAAAAAAAAAAAAAACATTAAGAGTGACGCGTATGCACAAATTCTTCTTCGAATCCCACACACAGTGCACCCAAGCCACTTCCCGTCACATAAATCTTGAAGCCAACATTTTAAATGCTCTCAGCCCCCACGACAACCTCCACGTGGGCTAATCTGGGATTTAGTCATGACAGATCCGCCCTTCGGGTTGTCACTGTAGACGAGCTTCACGATCTATCTAGTCGGAACAAGACGTTTCAAGGGCTTAGGGGACAAACTAAGTAACTCTGATGCGTGACTGATGGATTCAAATATGTTTTTTTCCTCAACTTTCCGGAACGTGACGCGTTTTCTAAACTCGAATTAGGGGAATAAAACAGGTTAAAGACTTTTACCTACAAATATGATATTATCACTCCCACTGGGGGTCAGAAACCTGCGCCTCGTCTCTGCTCGCTAATTAAGAGGAAAAAATGGAGTAAACTCATCATGATTCTGTCCAACGATAAAATGGAATCCCTACAGCCTTACGACTTAATTGACGAGTGACTCCAGTTGTTGAGAGTGATTTGTGTGTGTGTTCACCTGCACTCAAGTGCAAGCACCGCTGGTCAACAACTGCAATGCTCCGAAAGAAGTCGTAAAGCCACCTACGTCCACACCTTTAAGGCCAGATTCAACAAAGAATTCGAACGTGGCAAAAGAAGGCGAAAGACACTCGCCTGGCGTTCCGCGAGCGCTTTGTCATGGGTTCGTATCCAGGCCGGGGAGGATTTACTGGGCGCAAATCCTTAACTGTAGCCTCTGTTTAACTCAACAGTAAAATGTGTACTTGGTTGTAACAACGATTCTTCGCGGCGGGGATCGTATTCCAGGGACCTGCCCGAAACGCTACGCGTACTAGTGGCTGTACAAGAATGTAACAACTCTTGTATATATCTCAAAAAACAACAACAACAAAATAAAAACGTCAGGATAGTTACAAATAACAGAACAGGTATAGCAAGGTGTGTAGGCGGGCATCAAGAGTTTCTTCCCCGTAGTCGTTCATAGGTAAGTAGGGACATGGGGGGAAAGCATAGACCCCCCCCCCATTCCCAATTTTTTTAGAATTGAATTGATTTGGAACATAAGGATTACAGATACATGTTACTCACACCACAACCTATTCGAAGGTCAGACAAGCGGAAAATAAACCTCCCCAGCCAATTGCCAATCAACAGAGGATAATTTAGCAAATTCAATTTTAATAATAATCTAATCAATCGTGACCCAGCGTAAATAATCTAGGAAGAACATCTAGACAATGCAAGCCTAGATCAGTAGATAAGACCACAGACTAGAAGGTGAAGGGACGACGACGTTTTAGTCCGTCCTGGACCATTCTCAAGTCGACTGTGAATGTCGTCGAATGTCGAAACGTCGTCGTCCCTTCACCTTCTAGTGTGTGGTCTTATCTACATACTTCAGCCACGTTATTGTGACTCATCGCCTACACCTAGATCACTACCTCGGAAAAGTTAGCAGAGTACAATAAACATGTGTTCAAGTCACATACAACTCGGTGAAATCAAGAGACACTCAAAATACTTTTTTTTCCTGTGCAAAATCTAGAACAAAAACTATATCTATAGTAATGGAAATAATGAGGATAGAGTATCACTATTTTCAGTACATATTTGAACACACTGAAGAAGCTAAAAACCAAACGAATTCCCCATGAATGTGATGCTAACATCGAATCATATATATATTCAGGGGATAGATTCACGAAGCAGTTACGCAAGCACTTACGAACCTGTACATCTTTTCTCAATGTTTGACGGCTTTGTTTACAATTATTAAGCAGTTAATAAACTCCGAAGTACCAGAAGGTTGATTATAACAATAACAACAGTTGATTGGGAAGTTTTCATGCTTGTAAACTGTTTAATAAATGTAAACAAAGCCGTCAAAGATTGAGGAAAGATGTACACGTTCGTAAGTACTTGCTCCTTACGACACCAGAAGGCATGGCAGGAAGTGCAAAATGGATACGCTGAGAAACCGTTCTATCAACATCAGGGTCCAAAATATCTCAACACTGCTTCTAAACATTAGGGGCAAACTAACCGACCTCACACAGTGTTCAAATGAGAACTTGACAAACACTTCCAAAGGATACCTGATAAACCAGGCTGTGATTCATATGTCAGACTGCGTGCAGCGGCGTCCAACAGCCTAGTTACTCAAACAACCCACTATGAGGCCTGATCTCGAGACCGGACCGCGGAAAATATTGATTCCCGGAACCAACAACAGGAAGGTAGTTACGGGGTATTCGTGTCCGTGCCACTCCCACCACCTGGGAGTTAGTCAGCTGTCACGGGCTGCTTCCTGGGGGTGGAGGCCTGGTCGAGGACCGGGCCGCGGGGACACTAAAGCCCCGAAATCATCTCAAGATAATCCCTTGGGTTACCTAATCTTCATCAAACAATCAATCAATCAGGTAAGTAGGTAGTCACTCAGTGTGCAGAGTACACAAGTCACTACAATCAAAGCAACACATTATGGAACAAACACACTAAGCAACAAGTTATAAGGACTTGTGTCAGCGGTAAACACGTGTCTTACATACTGACTAAGGCAAATGTCTCCATAAAGATTGATTTGGACAAGTTCCACCGGTGCCCAACTCTCGTATATACCAATAAATTATTTATATCCAAATAAACAATAAAATAATATTATTAGTTACGCTGTCAGTGTAACTTATACAAATATACAGAATATGCACGAAATGTATACTCTTACTAATTTTATATCTTCAGTGAACGAACTTTTCTGTAAGCAAATATACACACGAAATATATCGTCTTACTAATTATAGGTCTTGGGCGTACGAACTCTTCCTCTCAATTTACAGAAAATAAACATGTCATTAACAAGATGTGCGAGGCTTCGGTAGGATGTGTTGACACGGGGGAGACTATACTCTCAAGATTTACTGAACCACATCTGACCCCAAGTGGGCAAGCTGTCAAGCCTAAATTACCCTCGACAAGATTTACCTCTCTGAATGCGATCAAAGTTTTACAAGAGCAACAATCCTATAGCCGCGTCCCCTCTAGCACGGGGGGACGCCGCTAACAACTGAAACTGAAAAACCCGCCACAGGAAGATTTAATCACCACATTTAGTCAGCTGTCCATAAATCTCAAAAGTCTAAATGACCTATAAAAAGTCTTGATAACGGGTGACTGATGTATACAAACTGTGAGAACGTTGTCAGAAGATACACCTCCATTACCCAATGCGTTTCAACTAAAGCCTATTCCACAATACAAAAAAATTCATTTAGAAAGTTATACTTTAGCTTAAGAGCTTCGTGAGGCCTAGGAAGGAAGAAGTGTTGTTATTTCTATTATTTACTAGCACCAGCCTAACCTAACCATCTCGAGGTCACCTAAACGTCAACCAAAAGAAAATATTAATATTAAAATGGTTTTAATTTCGCGCGTGGTTGGTCAGGATGCTCTGGGGACTGATAATAGGTTTTAAGTAAACTTTAAAATAATTCGGAATGATATATATATATATATATATATATATATATATATATATATATATATATATATATATATATATATATATGTATTATATAATGCTTCACTCATTGTATTCTTATTTAGGGCTTCTATCCCTCCCTCTAACTAGTGCTCTTGTATCTTGGTTAAATTGGATGAGGATTTATCCAAATGTCATATTTGTTCAAAGTTGACTAAAATAACAAAAAACTAACTATATAATATTTTATACTTATTACAATTTACACAATGTTTTGAAGCTATAAGGATCATTCACAAGTAAGGAATGACAAGACATGAGGAAACATCTAATTTATAACACTGGGAGGAGGTCGGTTGCATACAAAATGGTGTCAGGCGGATGGCAAAAGAAATAGAGTAGAGGAAAAGTGATGTGACGGGCCAATAAACTAAGCCTGCAAAGTCAGGTGATAAGGTAATGAGAACTCGGGTGACCGTAGTGGGCATGTAGTTTTGGGCATGGAGTAGTGGGCATGGCGTTTTGGGTATGGCGTCGTGGGCATGGCGTTTTGGGCAATGATGCCATCGTTGTTTTTTTCGCGTTCCGGTCTTGTTCTCACTCTCATCGTGCGGAGAGTGAATAATTCTGTTATCTGAGTGTTTATGGATAACACTCATAAACCTACATAAACCAAGAAGCAAAGCACTAGAGGGATAGATGCCCCTAAATAAAAAAATAATCAACACGGAATATACAGTCATATGCAATACTATTTTGCACTCGTTTCACGAAATACATTTGAACACAACACAATAATTACGCCTTATTACGCTTGGTATTAAACCTAAGGCCTATCAACCTCAGGTTACGAGGACAAAACAATAAACTTACTGATCGATCATCAAACGTACTTAAAATTCTGAGCAGTTTCCACATTAGAGTAAGCTTTTAAGTGTGTTTATACCGACACTGTTCTCGGTGTAAATATATTCATCCTTTAGTTAGACTACGAACACCTGTAGTAACGGAAATTGAGCTGCTCGCTATAGGACAAGCGAGCACCATCTTGGTAACGTTAGCAGAAACGAGCTGGCCACCTGCATGACACACACACACACACACACACACACACACACACACACACACACACACACACACACACACACACACACACACACACACACCACTATAATATTCGCCAACCAAAATATTCATGAAATTACCATTCAGGTAGAAGAGCAACGGTGCGTAACGATAATAACACAGAAATATTGTCATGATTTACAGAGGCGCCTCAATTACAAATAATATGATCTACACATGGATGGTAAACACCACCAATTCAAAGCGAAATTGTAAATGGTAAGCCTCGCGCGACGTGGTGTAGCCTGCCACAACAGCGTAATGGGTCAGCTCCAGAGTGGTTAATCAAGAAACCACAACTTAGCTGAGGATGAACTAATAAAGTACACAAAAGAGGCTCTTCCTGCATTGAAGACTCACTGTAAAACTCTCTCTCTCTCTCTCCTGCATCAGAGAGCCTCCTTATGTCGACGATATCTGCCCCTGCGTCAGAGAGCCTCGTTATGTCGACGATATCTGCCCCTGCGTCAGAGAGCCTCCTTATGTCGACGATATCTGCCCCTGCGTCAGTGAGCCTCCTTATGTCGACGATATCTGCCCCTGCGTCAGAGAGCCTCCTTATGTCGACGATATCTGCCCCTGCGTCAGAGAGCCTCCTTATGTCGACGATATCTGCCCCTGCGTCAGAGAGCCTCCTTATGTCGACGATATCTGCCCCTGCGTCAGTGAGCCTCCTTATGTCGACGATATCTGCCCCTGCGTCAGAGAGCCTCCTTATGTCGACGATATCTGCCCCTGCGTCAGTGAGCCTCCTTATGTCGACGATATCTGCCCCTGCGTCAGAGAGCCTCCTTATGTCGACGATATCTGCCCCTGCGTCAGTGAGCCTCCTTATGTCGACGATATCTGCCCCTGCGTCAGTGAGCCTCTTTATGTCGACGATATCTGCCCCTGCGTCAGTGAGCCTCCTTATGTCGACGATATCTGCCCCTGCGTCAGAGAGCCTCCTTATGTCGACGATATCTGCCCCTGCGTCAGTGAGCCTCCTTATGTCGACGATATCTGCCCCTGCGTCAGAGAGCCTCCTTATGTCGACGATATCTGCCCCTGCGTCAGTGAGCCTCCTTATGTCGACGATATCTGCCCCTGCGTCAGAGAGCCTCTTTATGTCGACGATATCTGCCCCTGCGTCAGTGAGCCTCCTTATGTCGACGATATCTGCCCCAGCGTCAGTGAGCCTCCTTATGTCGACGATATCTGCCCCTGCGTCAGTGAGCCTCCTTATGTCGACGATATCTGCCCCTGCGTCAGAGAGCCTCGTTATGTCGACGATATCTGCCCCTGCGTCAGTGAGCCTCCTTATGTCGACGATATCTGCCCCTGCGTCAGTGAGCCTCCTTATGTCGACGATATCTGCCCCTGCGTCAGTGAGCCTCCTTATGTCGACGATATCTGCCCCTGCGTCAGAGAGCCTCGTTATGTCGACGACATTTTCCCCGCGTCAGATCTCCATAACGCTCCATAAGAGGTGTCGCTGACCTAAGGCGGTGAAATGTTCTAAGCAAACGGAGGACAGACTGAAGCAGCGGGAGGAGAAACGACACGAGACGGGTGAAGACAAGAGGACGTGAGATAATGATGGAGACTTACAATGAGGAAAGGTGAATGATAAGAGATTGATAAGAAATAACTGATAATGACAAAGGACGGAATATTGTCGATAAAGCAGAGAAGGTGAACGAGTACTGCCCCTCCCCCCCCCTCATCCCTATTTACCATTACAACAGTAACTACCACAATCTCTGCCAGGTCTCGTGACGAAACTACCACCACCACCACCACCACCACCACCACCACCACCACCACCACCACCACGAGGGCGATCATGATGGGATGAACGGGCATGCACCATCCCCATAATACCCCCCACAATCTCCCCCCCCCCCCCACTACACCCATAGAACCTCCCCCCACTACACCCACACATCCTCCCCCCCCCCACTACACCCACAACACGCATCATATGTTGTTGTTTTTTTGTTGAATTACGACATTTAGGTACATCTTCATTTATACAGCTACGCTAGACTATACGAAGGGGAGTACAGTGTGTCAAAAAACTAGCTACGTGGTGGTAGAAATCCCCATCACACAGGATGGTTAGTCATACAGAGGCATGTGATAAGTAGTCTGCACTGGCAAACTCTGGGTGCATTATGAGGATATCATCATTAACACGAGAGTGAATAAAGTATTTGCAAAGCTCCAGGTACCTCATGCCAACGGGTCTGAATGGTCTGATAACTGGGCATTCGGTGATGTAGTGCGGGAGATCATGCCGCAGTTCCTGCTCACAGAGTTTGCACCCGGAGTGCTCAGGATTGTGAGATCCGTCACCTGCAGCCACCTGCCACAGGTAACGGTAACCCAACCTGATCCTTGCAACCACTGTGTCGCACAGTCTGGTCAACGTTTTGTGCTGCCAATAGATATAGGTTTCAGATCTGAACAGATCATAGCTTTTTATACTGGTGGCCTAGTGTGGTGCTCCCCGGCACCAGCAACCACACACTCTGAGCCCGTTGTCTCTATTCCCCTCCCTGAAAAATTATGTGGTTTAGCTTAACTAAAAGCCTAAAAAACTAATCCATCAACCGAACCGAGACTAGCACTCACTAGTCCCAAGAAGCGTCAATATTGTCGGGGTTTATATTTCCATCAAGCATTTCGAACTTCTGCTGAATACACACACACACACACACACACACACACACACACACACACACACACACACACACACACACACACACACTCACTCACTCACTCACTCACTCACTCACTCACTCACTCACTCACTCACTCACTAACTCACTCTCTCTCTCTCTCTCTCTCTCTCTCTCTCTCTCTCTCTCTCTCTCTCTCTCTCTCTCTCTCTCTCTCTCTCTCTCTCTCTAACACAGATCTGAGAAACTTTTCCCCGTAGCGGAAGATGCGGAAGCCATAACCTGAGTAGGGGCGGGTGTTCCATCACATTGTTGTGGGAGAGGTGATGGTTGGCGGGTCACCAGTTACTGGCGCGGGGTCGGCTTCCAACACAACCGCTACATGTAAACACCGCTATTACCCCTTCAAAACAAACCTTACCCTCACAATTTACCAGTGGAAGATCCCATTATACCCACCGAGTCAATCACATAAAAATATATTATCTCTGAGAGTTACTTCTCATCAGACTTTATTAACCTATTAGAATTTGCGTAAAAATACGACCCTAAGAGTTTGATCGATCGTGAATGAGTTAAGACTGAATTCTCTTCAAAACATTAACGGTACCTACAACTTCGTTCATATTCAAATTAATAATCAGAAAAAAACTTGATTATACTTACATTAAGTTCACAATATCGTACTTGAACTGGAAAACCTGTCGTACCCAGAGGTCAAAGCCATCACACCTGAGAACCAACTCGACTTCTCTTGGGGCTAACCCACTCAGCCCGAACAACCAGTCTTCAGCATTCTATTAACCCACAGTGTCCATTAAACATTATCTATCACCGTCCTGGGCATTAACTGTATCGATCACGGCACTATGAATGGGTGTAGGTGGGTGGGTGGGGGGGGGGGATATTCTGGAGTGAGATTCAGACTTCACTCAGAAGGGAGTATGAAGCGTTCTCGCTCACTCGACTCTTTGTTCAGACCTCAGAAGGGGGCTGTTCAGACCTCAGAAGGGGGGCTGTTCAGACCTCAGAAGGGGGGCTGTTCAGACCTCAGAAGGGGGCTGTTCAGACCTCAGAAGGGGGCTGTTCAGACCTCAGAAGGGGGCTGTTCAGACCTCAGAAGGGGGCTGTTCAGACCTCAGAAGGGGGCTGTTCAGACCTCAGAAGGGGGGCTGTTCAGACCTCAGAAGGGGGCTGTTCAGACCTCAGAAGGGGGCTGTTCAGACCTCAGAAGGGGGCTGTTCAGACCTCAGAAGGGGGTATGTAGCGTCTTCAGTCACTCGACTATTTGTTCAGACCTCTAGAGCCTCTTGCAGGCACTCTCTTCTGATTGTAACTATTTATATTATTAACAAGATAACCTGACAACTGTGTGTGTGCAGGAATGATGCATTCGTTTATTGTCACAAAAAAATTGTGTTTACGCACTTAAAAATACAAGTAAAGAAAATGTGAAGTCAGGGGCATTGACCGAGAAACATTTAAATTAAAAAAAAAACATAAATCACTCGTAAAATGTATTTGAGTTCACCGTCACCTCTACCAACTCGCACTCATTCCAGCCCCAGAAATCCCATCTAAAATGAATCATTCCTCATTGCATGGAACGATTCATTGAAACCACCTGAATGAAACCACCACAACAACAAAATCTCCATCCTTCGCAAGAGCGTTGAGGGGATGATTCAACAAGCCATAGCAACGTGGCTACGTCTCAATCTACATAAATGTCATGTGAACGCCCTGTAGCCTAATGCGCTGCTCAAGGGTGAAACCCACAAACATTATTATTATTATTTTTAAGGCACTGAGTCACATGCATAATCCAGAAAGACCTGTGGCTAATAATTTGGTACAGTGACTTTATATATATATATATATATATATCATTCCTTTTGATATACCAGACATTGAGTGACGAACTTAAAAAGCCGTGTTGAAAGAGTATTATTAACAGACATAAAAGCCTACAATGTCCGTAATATCTAGAGATGTGATAACGAAGATTGCCGGGTAATCTGCATAATTTGCCTTCTAGTTACTTTATATATTCCAGTGAAGACATCCTTATATGCTGCTTCCACAGTTCACCAGTGCTGGCTACTGATCCCGTGTCCCCCGTGAGACCAGCCATCCTGCAAGATGAGGATTTTGACCACCACATAACTACCCGTTGACACAAACTGCGCAACCCTTCGTATAGTCTAAGGTAGTTGCATAAATGACCAGGTATGTATGTATACAAAATGCCAACACATGCTGATATGGTAGGCATAATTATAGGCCAATGGCCTTCCTCGCCAAATATGAATGGGTTTAAGTAAAATGTAGTTAATAAAATCGTATTATGTTCCCTAAAAAAATAAAAACAAATTATTGAATTTGTTCCCCCCAAAAATAAAAACAAATTATTGAATTTGTTCCCCCCAAAAATAAAAACAAATTATTGAATTTGTTCCCCCAAAAAATAAAAACAAATTATTGAATTTGTTCCCCCCAAAAATAAAAACAAATTATTGAATTTGTTCCCCCCAAAAAATAAAAACAAATTATTGAATTTTTGGAATATGGTGGTTGAGAATGTCGACAAATCCTGCGACATTCGCTAATTTAATGCTGGAAACAAGAAGCTTTGCTTGTATTGTCCACTGGTCACCGGCTCAAGCTCGGTGAGTTTTACTCTTGAATTCTAGATTATGCAACCTAGCGCTTCTTGTCAAACCCGGGTCAAGATTTACGCACCCACCTACGAAACATGTACATCTTTCCTCAATCATGGCAGCTATTTTTTTTTTTTACATTTATTAAACAGTTTTATGAGCACCGAAGCCATAGGAGGTTGTTTACAACAATAATAACCTTAGATTGTGAAGTTTTCAGGCTCGTAAACTAGAATCATAATTTAAACACACACGTAACAATATATATCGTAAATTTCACCCAGGTAAACATAATAGGAATACACCCCGCTGGGGTATACCCCGCTGGGGTATACCCCGCTGGGGTATACCCCGCTGGGGTATACCTGGAGACAACTTTCTCTGGCGGTGGTGCGGGGTGTGGCAGTGGTCGGTAACTTACTGCCTCTCACCGACAGTTGGTGTGGCAGTGGTCGGTAACTTACTGCCTCTCACCGACAGTTGGTGTGGCAGTGGTCGGTAACTTACTGCCTCTCACCGACAGTTATTGGACCGCCACCTCGCTCTATGAATGTGTCAAAACTCTTCACCAGCAATCTGTGAGCGCGGTCTGTGTGACACGATTATCTGCGCAGTCTAACTGTCCGCAGACACCGCTGCGGCAGATGGGTTTCCCCCGCCACCTGCTCACGAGGTCCAGTTCAACAGTGATCACGAGGTCCAGTTTAACAGTGCTCACGAGGTCCAGTTTAACAGTGATCACGAGGTCCAGTTCAACAGTGATCACGAGGTCCAGTTTAACAGTGATCACGAGGTCCAGTTCAACAGTGCTCACGAGGTCCAGTTTAACAGTGATCACGAGGTCCAGTTCAACAGTGATCACGAGGTCCAGTTTAACAGTGCTCACGAGGTCCAGTTCAACAGTGATCACGAGGTCCAGTTCAACAGTGATCACGAGGTCCAGTTCAACAGTGATCACGAGGTCCAGTTTAACAGTGCTCACGAGGTCCAGTTCAACAGTGATCACGAGGTCCAGTTTAACAGTGCTCACGAGGTCCAGTTCAACAGTGCTCACGAGGTCCAGTTTAACAGTGCTCACGAGGTCCAGTTCAACAGTGATCACGAGGTCCAGTTCAACAGTGATCACGAGGTCCAGTTTAACAGTGATCACGAGGTCCACTTCAACAGTGATCACGAGGTCCAGTTCAACAGTGATCACGAGGTCCACTTCAACAGTGATCACGAGGTCCAGTTCAACAGTGATCACGAGGTCCACTTCAACAGTGATCACGAGGTCCAGTTCAACAGTGATATTTCCATCTTCTTGAGGTTATCTTGAGATGATTTCGGGGCTTTAGTGTCCCCGCGGCCCGGTCCTCGACCAGGCCTCCACCCCCAGGAAGCAGCCCGTGACAGCAGACTAACTCCCAGGTACCTATTTACTGCTAGGTAACAGGGGCATTCAGGGTGAAAGAAACTTTGGCCATTTGTTTCTGCCTCGTGCGGGAATCGAACCCGCGCCACAGAATTACGAGTCCTGCGCGCTATCCACCAGGCTACGAGGCCCCCTACCAGGCTACGAGGCCCCCACCAGGCTACGAGGCCCCCTACCAGGCTACGAGGCCCCCTACCACGCTACGAGGCCCCCTACCAGGCTACGAGGCCCCCTACCAGGCTACGAGGCCCCCTACCAGGCTACGAGGCCCCCTACCAGGCTACGAGGCCCCCTACCAGGCTACGAGGCCCCCTACCAGGCTACGAGGCCCCCTACCAGGCTACGAGGCCCCCTACCAGGCTACGAGGCCCCCTACCAGGCTACGAGGCCCCCTACGTGGTATTAGCCTCGACAGACACGAATGCAAATAATTCAACAGCCTGCAAGATCATAATTGTTTGTTCAACTCCTCACTGTTGCTGTATTTTCTCTGGACAATGTACAGTATTTCCTTGGTATTTTCTTATTCAGTGTTTACATCATAAACAAGTACCGTAATCCATTGGGCATTAGTCTTTGTTTACACCTTGAGGTTACCTTAAAGGTGATTCCGAGGATCAATGTCCTCACAGCCCGGCCTCCTGGTTGATTTACCAGCCTGTTGGGTGCTGCTGCTCGCAGTCTGACGTATAAATCTCACGCTTGATCAGGTTTTCTTTGGAAGTGCTTTATCAAGATTTAATATTTTGATGTCTTAAGGTCTTAACTAATTACAAATTATAATTAAAACCACAATCCCTCATTTCTTCCAAGTCACTATAGCACCAACTCTTCAAGTTTACTGTAAATCAAGTTTGTTTGCTTAGGTTTAACTCCCTTAGGGGGAGGTTACTTGGGAATAACTCCCATAGGGGGAGGTTACTTGGGAATAACTCCCATAGGGGGAGGTTACTTGGGAATAACTCCCATAGGGGGAGGTTACTTGGGAATAACTCCCATAGGGGGAGGTTACTTGGGAATAACTCCCATAGGGGGAGGTTACTTGGGAATAACTCCCATAGGGGGAGGTTACTTGGGAATAACTCCCATAGGGGGAGGTTACTTGGGAATAACTCCCATAGGGGGAGGTTACTTGGGAATAACTCCCATAGGGGGAGGTTACTTGGGAATAACTCCCATAGGGGGAGGTTACTTGGGAATAACTCCCATAGGGGGAGGTTACTTGGGAATAACTCCCATAGGGGGGAGCTCTCTAACTTATCTTTCAGATTTATTTAGTTTTCAAGTGAGGGGAAATGATCCCTACATGAATAATTTAAAATCCAAACTGAACCTGCAACTTTCACAGCACAATTCTTAAGAATCTTGGAGTCTTAAGAATTTGATGGTTGATTCCTGATCACCTTAATAACAAGAGCAACATTCTTGAATCATCAACAACATTCTCAGCACCAGTACTAGTAATCGTAGCAACATTCTTAGCGCTATCTTAAGGAAATAATATTCTTAGCACTATCTTAAGAAAACAACATTCTTAGCACTATCTTAAGAAAACAACATTCTTAGCACTCTCTTAAGAAAACAACATTCTTAGAGCTATCTTAAGAAAACAACATTCTTAGCTCTATCTTAAGAAAACAACATTCTTAGCTCTATCTTAAGAAAACAACATTCTTACCACTATCTTAAGAAAACAACATTCTTAGCTCTATCTTAAGAAAACAACATTCTTAGCTCTATCTTAAGAAAACAACATTCTTAGCACTATCTTAAGAAAACAACATTCTTAGGGCTATCTTAAGAAAACAACATTCTTAGCTCTATCTTAAGAAAACAACATTCTTACCACTATCTTAAGAAAACATGCTTACCACTATCTTAAGAAAACAACATTCTTAGCTCTATCTTAAGAAAACAACATTCTTACCACTATCTTAAGAAAACAACATTCTTAGCTCTATCTTAAGAAAACAACATTCTTACCACTATCTTAAGAAAACAACATTCTTAGCTCTATCTTAAGAAAACAACATTCTTACCACTATCTTAAGAAAACAACATTCTTAGCTCTATCTTAAGAAAACAACATTCTTACCACTATCTTAAGAAAACAACATTCTTAGCTCTATCTTAAGAAAACAACATTCTTAGCTCTATCTTAAGAAAACAACATTCTTAGCACTATCTTAAGAAAACAACATTCTTAGGGCTATCTTAAGAAAACAACATTCTTAGCTCTATCTTAAGAAAACAACATTCTTACCACTATCTTAAGAAAACATGCTTACCACTATCTTAAGAAAACAACATTCTTAGCTCTATCTTAAGAAAACAACATTCTTACCACTATCTTAAGAAAACAACATTCTTAGCTCTATCTTAAGAAAACAACATTCTTACCACTATCTTAAGAAAACAACATTCTTAGCTCTATCTTAAGAAAACAACATTCTTACCACTATCTTAAGAAAAACAGTAACATTCTCAAACATACGCAACACGGATCACAGGGAAAATGTTCACAGTTGTAACATTATTCACAGTTGTAATATTACTCACAGCTGAAGCATTACTCACAGCTGAAGCATTACTCACAGCTGAAGCATTACTCACAGCTGAAGCATTACTCACAGCTGAAGTATTACTCACAAGAACATCAATAAAGACTTCATTCTTTACTAACAAGCAATCCCCCACATCAACATGATTTAATTAATCATTATATGAAGAATTTATATATTTTTACTAATAGAGCAGCCTAACGTGTGTGTGCGGGATTTTCCACTCCGCTAACAATGCAACTTTTTCCTAACCTTACGCACCCAACAACCCCTCTAACCCATCGAGTCCGATGCAAAGAAAACGCGACCATTTGAGAGAATGGGTTGATTAATCAATTATATATTGATGATTATCAACTTTAAATTCAACATCAACATGGAGGTCTATGGAGGTCAGGTCTATGGAGGAAGTGATCCCATAACACACTGTGGAGCGGTGACTGGCTCCCACACCTGAACACCAGGAGGCCTGGTCGAGGACCGGGCCGCGGGGACGCTAAGCCCCGAATTCATCTCAAGGTAACCTCAAGGTCAGGTAACACACTTCCCAAGTGGCCAAGAATGGTGTCAGCACAGCGGGAACGATGTTCACATCATTCCTGCTGTGCCTTCAACATCACAGCATGATGTTCCGCTACATCAACATCAGCCGCTGGAACCACAGATCATCAGAATAGGCCCACAGAATATACAATTGATGTGGGCCTACGGGCCGCTCCAAGCAACAGCCTGGTGGACCAAACTCTCACACGTCAAGCCTGGCCTCGGGCCGGGCTTGGGGAGTAGAAGAACTCACAGAACCCCATCAACCAGGTATCAACCAGGTATCAACCAGGTATCACCACTACCATCAAAGCAAACTCCCCCGCTATCGGCCAGACTACTATCGGCGAAGGCCTGGTCGACAACCGGGCCGCGGGGACGCTAAGCCCCGGAAGCACCTCAAGGTAACCACCTCAAGGAAGGAGATCCCGAAAATCCAGTTCTCAGCAAACCCGTATAATTTCTCCTGCGCCAGATCCAAACTCTTGGTCACAATCTAAGAGCTCTTGATCTTATCTGTGACATAAGTCACCATATTAAGGCTCGTTATAACTGGGGTAAAATAGGCTAAACTCCCCCAAAAAACCTGGGCCAGGATTTCACGTTGCGAAACCTGTGCATCTTTC
>NC_091164.1:9947156-9983801 GCF_040958095.1 Procambarus clarkii
AGAGAGAAGAGAGAGAGAGAGAGAGAGAGAGAGAGAGAGAGAGAGAGAGAGAGAGAGAGAGAGAGAGAGAGAGAGAGAGAGAGAGAGAGAGAGAGAGAGAGAGAGAGAGAGAGAGAGAGAGAGAGAGAGAGAGAGAGAGAGAGAGAGAGAGAGAGAGAGAGAGAGAGAGAGAGAGAGAGAGAGAGAGAGAGAGAGAGAGAGAGAGAGAGAGAGAGAGAGAGAGAGAGAGAGAGAGAGAGAGAGAGAGAGAGAGAGAGAAGAGAGAGAGAGAGAGAGAGAGAGAGAGAGAGAGAGAGAGAGAGAGAGAGAGAGAGAGAGAGAGAGAGAGAGAGAGAGAGAGAGAGTAAGAGAGAGAAAGAGAGAGAGAGAGAGAGAGAGAGAGAGAGAGAGAGAGAGAGAGAGAGAGAGAGAGAGAGAGAGAGAGAGAGAGAGAGAGAGAGAGAGAGTAAGAGAAAGAGAGAGAGAGAGAGTAAGAGAGAGAGAGAGAGAGAGAGAGAGAGAGAGAGAGAGAGAGAGAGAGAGAGAGAGAGAGAGAGAGAGAGAGAGAGAGAGAGAGAGTAAGAGAAAGAGAGAGAGAGAGAAAGAGAGAGAAAGAGAAAGAGAGAGAGAGAGAGAGAGAGAGAGAGAGAGAGAGAGAGAGAGAGAGAGAGAGAGAGAGAGAGAGAGAGAGAGAGAGAGAGAGAGAGTAAGAGAGAGAAAGAGAGAATGGGAAAACAAGTGACTATCTAACATGTGAGATAGGAGCCATGGTGGAGGGGTGAGGAAGGAGGAGGGAGAGGGCCGGCCACAGGTCCCTGCAGATCTCACTGATAATCTTGACACATCACCACCCACTTTCTATCTGCCTTCATATTTACGGTTCACATTTGTCTCGCGGGTCAACCGGAATCGCGACCCGAGCCACAAGTGTTCTGACTCGTGTTCTCCTGCTAAAAGGAATACCGTATTTCTTAGATCCTTAACAGTCACTTTAATGCATTTCTTTGTTACGGAGGAAACATTATTATTATTATTATTATTGAACAAATTCACAAAGGTCTTGGTGAGGATTCGAACCTATGGCCTGGATGTTCCCAGACGCGCTCTAGTTAATTTGTTCGTTGATATATCACGTTATCGTAATTTCTCTGTGTATTATTATTGTTATTATTACGGAGAAAACTGTTCATTAGAAGATATACAGTAATAGGCCAAGAGTAAAACTGAGAGGAATCCAAAATATGAGAGGCGGGTCCAAAGAGCCAAAGCTCAACCCCCCCCCCCGCAAGCACAACTAGGTGAGTACACTGAAGACTGTCAACCCAAATGGTCTTCAGGAAAGTGTTACGTAAATGTAACGTTCTCTAAGTCTGTAATAATATAAATACATGGTGACTTAACTGGTGTAGAGACGAGATGTTTGTACTGTAAAAAAAAACTTCACACAAGAGACACTGAATAGCAGGATCTCTTGTGTTAAGTCAAGAGACTTAACACATTCTTAATTCCCTGGAGTATATACCAGGGAATTAAGATTTAATCAACAACGGACTTTGCCAAATGGGAGAAACGACATCTAATTGTTGTTATAACTATATTGATCAGCATGCAGATTTACGGGTCGAGAAACGCATCACTTCCGCGTATTAGATCAAGTAAAACTAAAGTTATGCAGCGGACGTCTTCACCATTACGAGGTGGTAGAATACTACCATCTCCAAGAGCTGTAGACTGGACCAAGAGACCTGAAAGCTGCAGTGTTAAAAGTTATGACAAGTTTTGTAATAATAGGAATTTGTATGGTCAGCACAGTAACCGGACCAGGCAATGTGATGTAGTTGTTGCGCGAATTCACCTTGGCTATAGGCACATCTGGCAGGTTAGTGAGGCTGAGCCACTACCAGAATACTCAGATTGTAAACTCTGTGATAAACCTTTAATGCATTCACTAGAACACTATATTGTTGAATGTGAAATCGTAAAGGACTTTAGACCTCCTGGCCTCTTGTACCACCAACTGGGAGTTCTTCTACTCCCCAACCCTGGCCCGGGGGCCCAGCTGAGGAACCTTCTTCCCTTCCCGGTCCCCACAAGGCGAGGTCTGGGGGCCCCTTGAGACTGACCATATGCGGCTTGAAGAGTTCTTAAGGCTGTACGCAGCTGTGACTCCAGGCGTGTATCTGATAGCGCATGATTGACGTGTGCGCGGTCATGCTCACAGTCTTCGGGCCATGCAAGCAAAGGTTAACCCAGAGCAGGGAGCCGCGCCTCTATTGTTTACAAAGTGCAGTGTTTACAAAGTGCGGGCGTGTGCCCGTGTGTACACGATAACTTATACCAGCGGAGAACTGTACCAGAACAATACAGACCCACTCTTAAATATACACGTAACCCCAATGGGATATTTTGAGATATACAAATACTTTGCAAACAAAAAAAAATACTTACAAAATATAAAGTCTGTCATAAGAGCTTCAACGACACAAAAAAGTTGGTCAAGAACTATCCCCTGTGGCCGGCTAATGACAGCCTAGCCTCCATTATTAGTAGCTCTGTCTTCAATTACACACAAGACACACGTGTTCACTGACCTTCCAAGGTCGGAGCGATCATATCGCAGCAGCGGATAGGTCTGAGAAACACCAATCGTCTAATATCAACCAATGAACGCGTAAATACACTAATACGGGTTCGTTACAGTGAGGCACTTTCCCTCCCCCAACCAGGGGTGGGGGGGGGGGGGGGGGATATGTGAGAGAAATCTGCCTAGATGTGAGGTACCTGGTTGATACCTGGTTGATGGGGTTCTGGGAGCTCTTCTACTCCTCAAGCCCGGCCTGAGGCCAGACTTGACTTGTGAGAGTTTGGTCCACCAGGCTGTTGCTTGGAGCGGCCCGCAGGCCCACATACCCACCACAGCCCCGGTTGATCCGGCACTTCTTCCAGAAAACTATCGAGTTCTTGAAGATGTCCACGGTTGTTCCGGCAATATTTCTTACGGTCGCTGGGAGGACGTTGTGTGTACAATACGTTAACTCTCCGCTATACGGACCTGAGAGCGGTCTCACCGGCTGTCACTGCTCCCAGCTATATGACCATATAAGAATGTAACTTGCAACAGGTCTTTAATTAGCCAGCTTCACCCGCTCGTTGAGGCGGCGATTGCAATAGACTCTTGGAGTGGGTGCTAGAGAGGGGGGGGGGAGGCAGCCTCTCAAGCTTTTCTCAGTTACAATGTCTCAAGGAACTCTGGCTGTTGAATATATAGGTAGCTGAATAAGTCTTCCAGTTGGAGCAAAACGACAGCTTAATCACGTAAGAGCGCGCACGCGAGCGCGTGCTTGCGTGCGTGTGTGTGTGTGTGTGTGTGTGTGTGTGTGTGTGTGTGTGTGTGTGTGTGTGTGTGTGTGTGTGTGTGTGTGTGTGTGTGTGTGTATGTGTGTGTGTGTGTATTCACCTAGTTGTGCTTGCTTGGGTTGAGCTCTGCTCTTTCGGCCCGCCTCTCAACTGTCAATCAACTGTTTCTACTACTACTTTTTCCCCCCCCCACACCACCCACACACACACACACACACACACACTCACACACACACACACACACACACACACACACACACACACACACACACACACACACACACACACACACACACACACCCACACACACACACACACACACACACACACACACACACACACACACACACACACCCACACCCACACACACACACACACACACACACATCGGTGCTGGGACACCGATCGAGGATCGGTGCTGGGACCAATTCTATTTCTTGTATATGTTAACGACATGTTTACAGGCGTAGAGTCCTACATGTCGATGTTTGCGGATGATGCAAAGTTGATGAGAAGAGTTGTGACAGATGAGGATTGCAGGATCCTCCAAGAGGACCTGAACAGATTGCAGAGATGGTCAGAGAAATGGCTACTAGAATTCAACACGAGCAAATGTAAAGTTATGGAAATGGGACTAGGAGATAGGAGACCAAAGGGACAGTACACAATAAAGGGGAACAGCCTACCTGTAACGACGCGTGAAAGAGACCTGGGGGTGGACGTAACACCTAATCTATCTCCTGAGGCACATATAAATAGGATAACGACAGCAGCGTACTCTACACTGGCAAAAGTTAGAACATCATTCAGAAACCTAAGTAAGGAGGCATTTAGGGCGCTTTACACTGCCTACGTAAGGCTAGTCTTAGAGTATGCCGCCTCATCATGGAGTCCCCATCTGAAGAAGCATATAATGAAACTGGAAAAGGTTCAGAGGTTTGCAACGAGACTCGTCCCAGAGCTACGAGGGATGGGGTATGAGGAGCGCCTGAGGGAACTGTGCCTTACGACACTAGAAAGAAGAAGGGAGAGGGGGGACATGATAGGAACGTATAAGATACTCAGAGGGATTGACAGAGTGGACATAGACGAAATGTTCACACGGAATAGTAACAGAACGAGAGGACATGGATGGAAGCTTGAAACTCAGATGAGTCACAGAGATGTCAGGAAGTTTTCTTTTAGCGTGAGAGAAGTGGGGAAATGGAATGCACTTCAGGAACAGGTTGTGGAAGCAAATACTATTCATAATTTTAAAACCAGGTATGATAGGGAAATGGGACAGGAGTCATTGCTGTAAACAACCGATGCTCGAAAGGCGGGATCCAAGAGTCAATGCTCGATCCTGCAGACACAACTAGGTGAGTACACACCAGGAAGCAGCCTGTGACAGCT
Source organism: Procambarus clarkii (assembly GCF_040958095.1). Taxonomy (NCBI): domain Eukaryota; kingdom Metazoa; phylum Arthropoda; class Malacostraca; order Decapoda; family Cambaridae; genus Procambarus; species Procambarus clarkii. Next base: position 9,951,888 of record NC_091164.1, read on the forward strand.
GACTAGCTCCCAGGTACCTATTTACTGCTAGGTGACAGGAGTATAGGATGAAAGAAACTCTGCCCATCGCTTCTCGCCGGCGCCCGGGATCGAACCCGGGACATGATCACGTAACCAGCGTGCTGTCCGCTCGGCCACCGGCTCACTCCTGTGTGTGTGTGTGTGTGTGTGTGTGTGTGTGTGTGTGTGTGTGTGTGTGTGTGTGTGTGTGTGTGTGTGTGTGTGTGTGTGTGTGTGTTTACCTAGTTGTGCTTGCGGGGGTTGAGCTCTGGCTTTTTGGTCCCGCCTCTCAACCGTCAATCAACTGGTGTACAGGTTCCTGAGCCTATTGGGCTCTGATCATATCTACACTTGAAACTGTGTATGGAGTCAGCCTCCACCCCATCACTTCCTAATGCATTCCATTTGTCAACTACTCTGACACTGAAAAAAAAATCCTTCTAATGTCTCAATGGCTCATTTGGGCACTCAATTTTCACCTGTGTCCCCACATACAAATCATGTGTGCGCGTGCGTGCGTGCGTGCGTGCGTGCCTGCGTGTGTGTGTGTGGGGGGGGGGGTGCGGGCTGACCAAATACAGACGTCCCCTTGATAGATCACTACGCCTGACAGAGCACTTACAGGGACATCTAACTGGAGCCTTGGCAATGTGCACGAGTAATAGTATTATTTAATGAAGCGGCGCCTGGATGTGACCAGGGTAAGTTCTTTATGTACGTAATGAATAAATAGTTCATCAAGATTAATGGACTAGGATATGATTACTGAGAAACGGGGAGAATGAATCAATTCGAGAAGGATTAATGTGGAACCGATAGGATAAATATGCTAGAATAGGATTACTGGGGAACCGGGCGGATAATTTAACACACTGCAGAATGGCCAGCAGTGTATATGGGACCAGAAGAGCAGCCAGCGTGACGGGAGACATCTCCCGTCACGCAGGGTGCAGTCGCACCTCCACAGATCTCCAGTATCAGCTCTTGATACTGGTAATGGCTCAAGAGGGCCACCACTTACGGGCTATTCGTGCCCGTGCCACCTTTTGGGTGGCTTAATCTTCATCAATCAATCAATCAGCCAGCAGAGATCCTTCCCATCGTCTCAGCAGAGACCCTTCCCGTCATCTCAGGATGCTGGATAATACAATCCCACTACATCCACTAGTTGTATTACCTGTAGACAACTGCATGATAAGAATATCCTGACTAAATACATCTGAATCGGCTTTTGATTTCCCGAGTAAAACAAATAGTCGTAAGCTAATGCTAATTCTGAATGCCCAAATGCTCATGACTATATTAAATCACTCACTCACTGAGGCTGTAGAGATCACGAGTGCTGGGTTAACACTGAGTGCTAACCATACTAGGATTAGTATCAAAGAACTCCAAACTATGAAATATGGATACCAGAGTACACAGTAAAAGAACAAATCCACAAGGGCCGTGACGAGGATTCGAACCTGCGTCCGGGAGCATCCCAGACACTGCCTTAATCGACTGAGCTACGACAGGGTAAATCCATTCATTAACAGACCTCAGTTATTGGGAACACTTCAAAATCACAATTGCAATCAAAATCACTGAAATGTAGGCGAGAGTGACACGGAACAAGGTACTTCCGTAAGCTACTATTAAGATGAAACCAAGAACAAGTGCACTGAGATATTTTCCTCACGACACCAGCCTAAGGCTTTTCAACACCCTTCCTTCCCCCTTAGATGTAAGGATAAGTACACACCTTCAAAGGACACCTAATCAATCGGACTGTGGTGGCTACGTCGGACTGCGAGCTGCGGCCACCAACAGTCAGGCTGATGAGAATAACAACCAGGAGAATGTCAATCAGAAACTGGGCCGCGGAAGCAATGACACCCGAAACAACTGATTTATTTATTTTATTCATTTATATATTCAACAGTTCTTGTACCTTGTAAAGCCACTGGAACTCATAGCGTTTCGGACAGGTTCTTAATACTAATTTTCCCTGAAATACGACCCAACAAATCGTTTAACAACCCATTCACTGCTGGGTGAACAGAGGCTACAGTTAAGGACTGGCGCCTAGTCAATCCTCCCCGACCAGGATACGAACCCAAGTCAAATCGCTCTCGAAGCGCGGGGGCGAGTGTTACCAACGCCACGGGGACTACTAAGATAAACACATGATACAAAAGTTTCAATCGTATATTTGATGCACTGATGTGACGAATCTATACTCTACTTATTTATGTAACCAAGATCCGCTCCTGGAGTATACCTGGGGTTTACCTGGAGTACACCTGGAGTATATACCGATTACCGCGAAAGGTGGAACCAATTACCGCGTAACGTGGTGGAGGTGGGGTCCCTTGATTGTTTCAAACGTGGGATGGACATGTATATATGAGTGGGATTGGGTGGTTATAAATAGGAGCTGCCTCGTATGGGTCAATAGGCCTTCTGCAGTTACCTTCATTCTTATGCTCTTATACCTGGATTGAGCTCTGTGAGTTCGTTGACTTCTGCCAGCGTGATCCAACAGGCTGTTGCTATCAACCAATGTGGCAAGGACAGGCAATTTACAAGAGAATCATTTCAAACACACGTAGCGCAAAGGAGGGACTTGGTGCCCCGCTCGACCTGTGGTTAACACTGGAAGCATCATGAGATTATCTTGAGATGATTTCGGGGCTTAAGTGTCCCGCGGCCCAGTCCTCGACCAGGCCTCCACCCCCAGGAAGCAGCCTGTGACAGCTGACTAACTCCCAGGTACCTATTTACTGCTAGGTAACAGGGGGCATCAAGGTGAAAGAAACTCTGCCCATTGTTTCTCGTCGGCGCCCGAGATCGAATCCGGGACCACAGGATCACGCGTCGAGTGTTCTGTCCGCTCAGCCACCTACATCATGACTTTTCCTTCGCCTAATGCTCAATACGAACTTTAATAGCAAAGACGGCAAGGAAAATTAATCATAAATTTCAAATACATTGTAAAATACAGAAATTGTACTCATGGAAGCCGGTCGGCCGAGCGGACAGCACGCCGGACTTGTGATCCTGTGGTCCTGGGTTCGATCCCAGGCGCCGGCGAGAAACAATGGGCAAAGTTTCTATCACCCTATGCCCCTGTTACCTAGCAGTAAATTAGGTACCTGGGTGTTAGTCAGCTGTCACGGGCTGCTTCCTGGGGGTGGAGGCCTGGTCGAGGACCGGGCCGCGGGGACACTAAAAGCCCCGAAATTATCTCAAGATAACCTCAAGAAGATGGCGCGGTGTGTGCGTCCAATACTCTCCTGCACCTACAAGTATGTTGCAAGTTATGAACGTTAGTGAACAACTGTGCAACGTCTAGATATCGCATGCCAAAGTGGGGGAAATAGCCTATTCCCCACTTTGGATGACCCAATGCCTGAGTGGGGCCAATGTTGCCCCTGACTGACTCAGTGCCGGACAGTATGCAGAAGGTCCCGCCTGTCAAAGATTAGCTCCCAAGCCCCGCCTCTTCAGCTTCTGCTTGATATAATGATTCTCATTCCTCATGTTTTAAGTAACATTTCATGACAGTATTTTCCAGTCACTTAATTCACAATCTCTTATCGTATCCCATTTGTTTGTGACACTGATACGTTGATGATAGTCATCCTAACATCTCTCCGTCTGACACCTGGGTACAGGTGAAGCCTGATCACAGACCCGGCTTGTCGAGTAGAATAACTCCTAGAACCCACTCCAGGTATACTCCAGGTGAAGCTAGCTTCCATGGAGGCCTCAGGTGATACCATATCTCATTTCCAACACGGTATCTCTTCACTCGTAATTCCTCTTATTATTGTATACACTTATCTTAGAAGTATACACTTATCTTCGTTCCTCTATGTGTTAGAGGCTGACTCAACACTCGCTCAAGGTTAGCAAGTACTCCCGAATACCGCCTTGCAGGGTATGGATCTCATGACAATTGTCAGGGTTGAAGTCCAGCAACCATCTTTCCGACATGTCTGGAGTCACGCAACTCTTAATTACTGTTCATCAAGTGTTGTTTCTGCCAGACCCCAGTGCCATCCAGTGTTGCCCCTGCCAGACCCCAGTGCCATCAAGTGTTGCCCCTGCCAGACCCCAGTGCCATCCAACGTTGCCCCTGCCATACCCCAGTGCCATCAAGTGTTGCCCCTGCCATACCCCAGTGCCATCCAGTGTTGCCCCTGCCAGACCCCAGTGCCATCAAGTGTTGCCCCTGCCAGACCCCAGTGCCATCCAACGTTGCCCCTGCCCGACCCCAGTGCCATCAAGTGTTGCCCCTGCCATACCCCAGTGCCATCCAACGTTGCCCCTGCCATACCCCAGTGCCATCAAGTGCTGCCCCTGCCCGACCCCAGTGCCATCAAGTGCTGCCCCTGCCAGACCCCAGTGCCATCCAACGTTGCCCCTGCCATACCCCAGTGCCATCAAGTGTTGCCCCTTCCATACCCCAGTGCCATACAGTGCTGCCCCTGCCAGACCCCAGTGCCATCCAGGAATGACTGTGCCCAGGACCCAGCGTCACTGAACAACTTTTTCTAGCAAGCAGCGTGAAGGATAAAGTAATTACAGGACGCGGCCAGCAGCTCCTTGTGAGGGGTTCACCGCGGGACACTGTCGAAGGGTACACGGGCCTCGCAGCTCTGTCGGAAGGGTATAATGGGTAGTGAGTGGGCAGGCCCAGGGCTCAGCCAGGCTCCAGGGCTCAGCCAGGCCCAGGGCTCAGCCAGGCCCAGGGCTCAGCCAGGCCCAGGGCTCAGCCAGGCCCAGGGCTCAGCCAGGCCCAGGGCTCAGCCAGGCCCAGGGCTCAGCCAGGCCCAGGGCTCAGCCAGGCTCCAGGGCACTGTCGCAGCCACACTTATGGCTACTCTCGATGACTGAGACGGCTCTCTTGGGCATCACACACACTAAGATGTGGCTACTCTCGATGACTATGAATCTTGGGCATTATCGTACCAATAAAGTTTCAGGAAATCTCAGAGAAATATCAGATTTTCTGACGGACTCAAGAGTGTAACTCAGACGGAGTCAAGAGTGTAACTCAGACGGACTCAAGAGTGTAACACAGACGGACTCAAGAGTGTAACACAGACGGACTCAAGAGTGTAACTCAGACGGACTCAAGAATGTAACTCAGACGGACTCAAGAATGTAACTCAGACGGACTCAAGAGTGTAACACAGAGGGACTCAAGAGTGTAACGCAGACGGACTCAAGATCCGTAGTCGCTGGGAAGAGTGTAACCCAGACGGGCTCAAAAGTGTAACTCAGACGGACTCAAGAGTGTAACTCAGACGGACTCAAGAGTGTAACTCAGACGGAGTCAAAAATATAAGGGCCTCTGGGGGGGGGGGGGGTGCCAAATGATGGTAGCATCAAGGCGGTGACGAGACCACCACCACACACCATGTATTGGAGGCAATTAAGGATGGCACTTGATTTACGGGCTAACGAGTGCCTGGAAATGACTCGTTGGTTTGAAAGACTGTCAGAATTGGTGACAAATATTAATGAACTTTGGGGAAAGAATATGTTATTGAGGATAATTTATAGCTTAAGAAAGGTGATGGCACTGATGGAAGTAAGTCGGTGGCTGAGCGAACAGAACACTGGATGCGTGATCCTGTAGTCCCGGGTTCGATCCCGGGCGCCGGCGAGAAACAATGGGCAGAGTTTCTTTCACCCTCATGCCCCTGTTACCTAGCAGTAAATAGGTAATTGGGAGTTAAGTCAGCTGTCACGGGCTGCTTCCTGGGGGGTGGAGGCCTGGTCAAGGACCGGGCCGCGGGGACTCTAAGCCCCGAAATTATCTCAAGATACGCTGTGGTGGCAACACTGACGGATGGCAGTAAGCTGTGGTGGCAACACTGACGACACCTGCAGCAGGGCACAAGAGAAGCACAGTAAGAGTGGGAGCGGTTGGGCAACACTCTACAGGACACTGAGAGGGTCACAGGGAGGCGCGACACGCCCAAACCAATGTTCACAACGGCTAATATGTCCAATGTGACCACAATATATTAAACACCTGCCAAGTGTACAGCTCAACACGTGTTGGCGACGACTGAGTTACAGGAAGAGAAGCACCGAAGCCCTTTATCATGTGTGTAAATGACGGTAAACATTAGGGGCAGGCAGGTGTTGGTGGGGGCGGGGCAAGCAGGTGTTGGTGGGGTGGGGGCAAGCAGGTGTTGGTGGGGGCGGGGCAAGCAGGTGTTGGTGTGAGTGGAGGTGAGAAGGAACAAGGGGGGGGGGGGGCGGAGGGAGAAGGAGGGCACCTGGCCCCGCCCATGGAGAAGGAGAACAGCCTACAGAGAGGTGTGCCTGAGAGCCCAACACATCACAGGCTCCAAGCCAAGGCAATAGGAGCCGTAATGACGGTCCTGGGTGATGAAGAAGAAGGGCACCACACCGCCTTCACAAGCTGGGAGAGTGCAACACAAAGCACCCTCCATCACCCCTCCAACACCCTCCAACACCCCTCCATCATCACCCCTTCCTCTCTCGCTCTTTTCTCCGCCGCTATACAATCGGGTTTTTATTTATTTTTCCCTTTTTTTTCTGGTCACTGCTACAGGACGTGTTCGGGGTGTGCGGTAATGCTCGCTTGACCGTGTAGAATTCAAGATTAATTGATTCACTTACAAGAACTGCAGACCTTTACCAAGCAACAGCCCCAGGCATCAATTTTCTTGTGTGCACATTGTCCACGCTTCCCACCCCATACTACCCTTCTTGGGAAAATTATTATATATATATATATATATATATATATATATATATATATATATATATATATATATATATATATATATATATATATATATATATATATATATATATTGGGGGTACCACCTCTGGTGCAATTCTAGGGATCCAGAGCCCGAAGAAGAAAATAAAGAGTATTCAGAGAAGACCTTGTGGATTTTCACTGAACACTTTAATCTTTTCTTCTCCTACCATCCCTATTATTTTTTTATATATATATTTTGTTTTATTTTATTGTATTGCACTGCTACAGTTTACAGAGAACACACACATATATGACAATATAACAATCAGCGTTGGAAGACCTCGTCCAGCTCCTCGGAGGTGGGGTGCGTACCCAGGATACAGCATGCATTTCCCCTCTGAACTGCGACACTGAGGCGCTGGAACAGGAAACTGGCTGCTCGTGTGTCTTTAGTTTCTCCAATGAGTTCCTCGCCCACGTCCTTTAAGAACTTAATTAAGTGCACATTTACCCCCAGGCGTCAAGAGTCTCAAGAGGCTATCGGCACGAACCTGAAACAACGTTCTAGGTCTGTAATTGTTGGTTTTCTGGGTCTCCCTGAAGGTGCCTATTATATAATATATATACAGCAACATAAATCAAGACCCGGCACCGTACCTGAGGCAGCCATAAAGACAGGTAAGAGGTAACCTGGAGGTCCTCACCGCGAGAAGTGATCTCGCGGGGTGATCGATGATGCCACCTTCAAGTATTACAGTTGGTCCGGGCCTCCCTAATGACTAGGGGAAGGATGGGGGTGCGGCCCGCTGAACCACCTTCATTTCACCTGGCACCAGGGGTGGCCATGATTGCAGGCGGATGGCTGGCCCCCCCCCCCCCCCAGCAATGGGGAGCTCGCGTGTGGCCAATAAACTAATCACGCGACTCTTTATTTCCAACGTTCACAAGGCGTAGTAAAGTACTTTACTTCCTCATTCACCTGAGAGGAGCGTTAATAACCTAACCTTCCTGGCCTGAAACTTGCTCACTGCTCCATATGCAATTGCCAATTTCATGGCCTATTTGTGGCGTGGTTTCACGCCCACCGGGACGAAATGTATCATGGTTAACCTTTCTGTCGAGAAATAAGTTCTTAAACACTTAACAGGTGATTATACAAGACGGTGTTAAATGTCTCGGTGTTTGTTCCCACCTCGAGACACCACCGGTATTGGAATGGGTAAAATTAATTACAATTTTGCCTAATCTGAGGATTTTGATAGCCTCTTCACTTAAATAAGACTAACAAAATCCTCAGATTAGACAAAATTGTAATTAATTTTATCAATAAAGATGTTAATAATAATAAATCAGTAAATACTGGTTTGGAAACAGGGTTAGTGGTCTATGGAACAAATGATCGGGTAACATAATACAACGTGGAACCGCTGGGTCGCATAAAGCGTAGGTTTAAACATGATATAATATATCAAAAATATATCTGTAAGTGAACACGCAAGTGTTCACTTATAACGTAAGTGAGTATAAATAGGTGCCGTCTCATAAGGGCCAATTGAATGCCAGCTGCCGTTTCTTTAATTCTGATGTTCCCAAAAGCACTAGTTACTGTAACAAGTAAATTTGGATTACCGGATAACAGTGCGGCTTTATCAAGAGAAGAGAGTCAACATATTCTTACTCCATTATCCAATTACTAATTCAGTGAGCGAGCACACCGGCATACAGAGCACCACAGAATAAGAAGCAAACACTATTAAACGAGTAAGAACTCTGTTCACCAGTAACAAGTTCACCGCTCGTTACAGCAAGGAGGTGGTGTTTAAAACAACCAATTACCTTAAACTTGATTATTATTATTATTATTATTATTTATGTTATTCTCATTATCGTATTACTTTTTTTAATTTACACCAAGCCGAGGAGGAAGAGTAGGAGAGGTAACATGGCCGACCTCACACACAGAGATCACACTAACGTGATGCATCAAATGAACAAATCCACAAGGGCCGTGACGAGGATTCGAACCTGCGTCTGGGAGCATCCCAGACACTGCCTTAATCGACTGAGCTACGACAGGGTAAAAGGGTTGACACCTCCACCACCTCTCCACAGTCTGCACCACAACACCTGCGAAATAATGTGCTATCATACCGAAAGAGAGAACTATCAGGGGGGGGGGGGAAAGCGCCAAGCCATTACGACTATACAGTACTGGGAAGGGGTCAGGATAAGGATTTGAGATGGGACGGGGGAATGGTGCTCAACCACTTGGACGGTCGGGGATTGAACGCCGACTTGCATGACGCCAGACCGTCGCTCTACCGTCCAGATCAAGTGGTTGGGCACCGCGAAAGAGAGAGAGAGATCGCGAGTACTAACACGCGGACACCAAATTACAGCCTCGTCGCCCCCTGCTAAATTACACCTCCTGTGATTTATTCCCAATGGAATTTGACCCGCGGGCTTCAGATAGGCTTGAGTTATGACCGGGTGAATTACTGATGAATTACGGGTAATTAATGGTAGAGCCTTTGCGTCAGGTCAAGAGCCCATTGCACACCGAGGCTTTCTGCCACACCCAAGTGTTTACCAGTGACCAACAAGGGACGTGCATCTTCCATACAATATATGGTATTGAGGAAATCTTTCGAAAAAAGGAGGGCGGGAGGGTGTGTGTAACTTAAGCATATCCTGGTCTATGGGTTAAGGCGTGTGTCTGGGGGTGATTCAAGACGCTGGTTGAATCCTGTTGCAAAGATGCTATCAGATACATCATGTTAATGTGATTTAATTGAGTAACAAATGGTATTGTCAAGTGGGTGTTTTAACATATGCTTAAAACGGAAACCTCGTACAAAACTCAGGCAAATCATAACAGAGAACGGAAAGGCAATGTTAAGGATCTGGGTGTACTCATGTCGGAAGACCTTACCTTTAAAGAACACAATAAAGTAGCCGTCACAACTGCAAGAAAAATGACAGGTTGGATAACAAGAACATTCCACACTAGAGATGCTATACCGATGATGATACTTTTCAAGACGCTTGTGCTCTCTAGAGTGGAGTACTGCTGCACAATGACAGCACCTTTCAAAGCTTCAGAAATTGCTGACCTGCAGAGCGTGCAGAGATCCTTTACTGCTAGAATCCACTCAGTAAAACATCTAAACTACTGGGACCGACTAAAGAGCCTAAATCTGTACTCCCTTGAGCGCGGGAGAGATACATAATAATTTACACGTGGAAAATATTAGAGGGGCTGGTCCCAAATCTGCACACAGAAATAACATCACATGAGACCAGAAGACATGACAGGATGTGCAGAATACCCCCGTTGAAGAGCAGAGGTGCAACAGGTACTCTGAGAGAGAACTCTATCAACATCAGAGGCCCGAGACTGTTCAACACGCTTCCACTACACATAAGGGGCATAACTGGCCGACCCCTCACAGTGTTCAAGAGAGAACTGGATAAGCACCTCCAAAGGATACCTGATCAACCAGGCTGTGACTCATACGTCAGGCTACGAGCAGCCGCGTCCTACAGTCTGATTGACCAGTCCAGCAACGAGGAGGCCTGGTCGAGGACCGGGCCGCGGGGTCGCTAAGCCCCGAAATCACCTCAAGGTAACCTCAAGGTATGGTATTGTCTAGTGGTTGTCCTGAGCATTATAGACAACTCCTGCTAAGAATGGTTGACTTGAAGTCAAAACAATGAAAATCGGTTTGTTTTGGATCGTCGTCTCCAGTAAAAACATTGCCCTCTAGTCTTTCATCAAAACTGTCAACATTTAAATGCAACAGACTCAATATACCTTAAACAAAAACAATTGTCCACAGTTTACAGGAATAATGAAAAGTCTGTCTTGCCGCACTCCCGAACGATCTCGGTAATGCAGCTTAACAAATCTTTTAAGGTGACTGAGGATATAATGGCAGCTCACCAGCACACGTCTTTGTCGCAAAGTGTATCATCAGGCAAGAATGATGCGAGCAATACTTCACCCTCGCCTCAGAAAAGAATGAACGCCATCAAACGCCATAATACCGTGCAGGTAGCTTGAACCTGCTTGATGGGGTTCTAGGAGTTATCTTGAGATGATTTCGGGGCTTTTAGTGTCCCCACGGCCCAGTCCTCGACCAGGCCTCCACCCCCAGGAAGCAGCCCGTGACAGCTGACTAACACCCAGGTACCTATTTTACTGCTAGGTAACAGGGGCATAGGGTGGAAGAAACTCTGCCCATTGTTTCTCGCCGGCGCCTGGGATCGAACCCAGGACCACAGGATCACAAGTCTAGCGTGCTGTCCGCTCAGCCGACCGGCTCCAGTTCTTCTACTCCTTAAGCCCGGCCCGAGGCCAGGCTTGACTAGCGAGCCTTTGTGGGTGACGATAATCCTCCGCTGTTTGCAAATTAGTGCAGAAATCACTTACTCTGAAAAGTAACTTTAAACAAAACGTCTCGAGTCATATTCAAGTTATACATATAGATAATTCCATTCTGTAGCACAGTGGGCTACATCCTCGGCTCACAAACGAGCTATCTAGATTCGTTCCCCCCGGAGAGGACAGAAACCGTTGGGCACGTTTCCTTTCATCTCATTCACAGTTCATCTTGCAGTGAACTATCAGCTGCCCTGAAGTCAGACAACTGTTGCGGGATGTATCTTGGGGGGGGGGGGAATGGTCAGTAATTAGCCATCGGGGACCTCCATAAGCCTGAATTAGTTTATTTTTGAAATTACACTGTAAATCAACTTGTATTAGCGCTCTATAACACTGATAATCGCATGAAGTATTATGACAGAGTATCCATGCTTGGCAAATCAAATGATTGAAATTGAAATTGAAATTGAAATAAGTTTATTGAGGTAAAATGCACACAAAGGGATGAGGTAGCTCAAGCTATTCTCACCCCGTTCAGTATCTCGTGTTAATATATACACAGACACACATCACAAACAATAAACATATTACCAAACATTCTGAGAGATAAACATATACATTTCCTAATCAAATGATTACATCTATTAAATGAGTAAAACATCTCTAAAGAACGGTAGTAACAGAGGGAAAACCACAGCTGAATACTGGCCATACAATTCGTGATCTAGGATACCTGTAGTAGGTTTCTAGAGTCCCCCTCCAACCCCAGGCTAAGGCCTGGAAACACAAACCGTAACTGTCTGATTTTCCGCTTGTTACAACTTGTAATAAAGTTGTTACATCTTGGCTTAACGTGTTTATGACGTATTAGAACGTTGTTACAACTTGCTATATTGGTTGTTATAACTGGTTAGGAGGTGTTAAAACTTGTTCGAACGTTGTAGCAACGTCGTAGTTTCGGTGTGTGTTTGGCGGGCTAGGCCAGGCGCGTCATAAACTGTATCCACGATCTTCACGTCGTGTCCTATTTCCTTGCACTAAGTAAATAACTTGTGCTCGAGCTGTGTGAGAGGAAAGCCTTTGTGGCCGACAGAGTATGTACAGATTTACGCCCCGAGACCACCATAAAAACACGACATGCATCACTTAAGCCTCGGACAATTAAGGTGGGTGGAGGCTAGGTTAATTGCGCGCTATCCCCCGCCTCTAACTTGGTCGTATCAGCAATAACTTAGATAAGAGGCAGATAGCGGTGACGTGATAATGCAGGCCACCACTAGGCCCAGATAAACCAAAGGGCGTCGATACTGCTTTGGATACATCAGTATCTTACACTTTGCTTCCCAGGGCTACACTATGTGTGAATACATGTTGGAAAACCCTATATTCTTTGGTTAGTTTAGCACAAACTTTCCTTTTAAAAGAAATGATTGCGAAAAGATTGCATTAAATCCACGATCATTTTAACATTAGGGGAGAATTACATCTATGTTAGGATTCTATCGTTCAACGTGTTGCCCAATAGGCTATGAACGAGGGACCTGAACGATGTTTTCATTGTGGTTTTAAATGTCACACCCAAACAGGCACACCTTAAAAATGACTACATTACTGTATAGTATACAACAACCAGGATACACTACCCTGCGACACACTATGTATATTGTCTTGGGTTGAAGCGTGACTGAACCAGATTTCATAAAACACAATTAGTTATTCTAGCTACTAGCTATTCTAAACAAACATTCTCTTTGAAAACCTACACACACACACACACACACACACACACACACACACACACACACACACACACACACACACACACACACACACACACACACAACTATTCTGAATATCATCCATTAACAAAAAACTCTTTTCACATATTTCTGTAACGACAGAACGAAAATCATGCATGATTTTCGAAGAACTTACAACTAAAATTAGACTTCCATAACTGAAGCTGTGGCTGTTGAACCTTCAACACAAATCTTCGTCCCCGGAGGCCTTCCTGAGAACAGGATTCCTTCCGCATGTTAGTTAGCGCAAGTGATAATTGGCGCGAGAAACACCTCCGATAATCTGTCCTGTCCCGATACTGACAAGATAGCCTAGCTCGGAGACGTCCTTCAAGTTCTCCCTCCAGTATAATTAGTATCAATGTTTATTTGATACAATACCTTATCGGTAATTAAGATTTGCAGGCGTTTCTTAAATGTTTTTCGTTACTTCAAGGTGGGGAAATTATCTCGCAATACTGTATAGAGATCGTGTTTGTAAGCCATATCTTTACTGTCTGTCTGTCCGTCTGTGTGTCTGTATGTCTGTGCGTCTGTATGTCTGTCTGTCTGTCTGTCTGTCTGTCTGTCTGTCTGTCTGTCTGTCTGTCTGTCTGTCTGTCTGTCTGTCTGTCTGTCTGTCTGTGTCTGTCTGTCGCCGTGAAATGAGCACAAGTAAAACTACCATGTTTCTTACACATCTCTGAAGGTCCTTGGTTGTTATCTTATGCTAACTAGAGTTCCAGTACACAGCTCAACCCGAAGGCATCCAGTACACAGCTCAACCCGAAGGCATCCAGTACACAGCTCAACCCGAAGGCATCCAGTACACAGCTCAACCCGAAGGCATCCAGTACACAGCTCAACCCGAAGGCATCCAGTACACAGCTCAACCTGAAGGCATCCAGTACACAGCTCAACCCGAAGGCATCCAGTACACAGCTCAACCCGAAGGCATCCAGTACACAACTCAACCCGAAGGCATCCAGTACACAGCTCAACCCGAAGGCATCCAGTACACAGCTCAACCCGAAGGCATCCAGTACACAGCTCAACCCGAAGGCACTCAACATTTAAATTTAACGGTTACAACGGTCATCTTGTGAGTCCTACAACCTGTTGACGTTATTTTCACAGATGTGACCTTGTTTACAATCTAAAAATGTTTTCAAAAATATATTATATATAATGTGAAAGTAACGTATGACGGTATACAAGAGCACTTAGAGTTACAGTGGACAACTAATAAGGAAGAGGAATACTGTACAGTACAGGCGAATTTTAATAACATACAGACTACATGATTGACACTCCTGTAATTGTACACTGATGAAAGGATATAGGATACTGTGTAATGTATATTACTGTCTATATATAGACTATCAAAATGTACATTGATACAAATATATACGACTAACGGATACGTCAAAGCGTAGAGGCGCTTCGTACACAACTTATTCTTTAATTGCTTAAACTTAATACGTCATTAGATCAGTCAGGATTCTATTATTTTAGGTTAGGGTAATTAAACTAGGTTAGGCTGGATTAGGTTTGGATGTTAGGTAAAGGTTAGGTTGAGGTTAGATTGGGTTGGATAGGGGTTACCTTAGGTTCGTTGGCACACTGTCTTGTGTACGAAATAACATATATCATAGACTACATTCTTAAGGCACTTCAGGGGAGCCGGTCGGCCGAGCGGACAGCACGCTGGACTTGTGATCCTGTGGTCCTGGGTTCGATCCCAGGCGCCGGCGAGAAACATTGGGCAGAGTTTCTTTCACCCTATGCCCCTGTTACCTAGCAGTAAAATAGGTACCTGGGTGTTAGTCAGCTGTCACGGGCTGCTTCCTGGGGGTGGAGGCCTGGTCGAGGACCGGGCCGCGGGGACACTAAAAAGCCCCGAAATCATCTCAAGATAACCTCAAGATAACCACGTACACATACTTCAGGATTATACACTTCGCGTATAACAACTGATATGCTGAGCTTTGTACTCATTATACTCACACAGACTCCAGTATACCCCATTATACTCACACAGACTCCAGTATACCCCATTATACTCACACAGACTCCAGTATACCCCATTATACTCACACAGACTCCAGTATACCCCATTATACTCACACAGACTCCAGTATACCCATTATACTCACACAGACTCCAGTATACCCCATTATACTCACACAGACTCCAGTATACCCCATTATACTCACACAGACTCCAGTATACCCCATTATACTCACACAGACTCCAGTATACCCCATTATACTCACACAGACTCCAGTATACCCCATTATACTCACACAGACTCCAGTATACCCCATTATACTCACACAGACTCCAGTATACCCATTATACTCACACAGACTCCAGTATACCCCATTATACTCACACAGACTCCAGTATACCCCATTATACTCACACAGACTCCAGTATACCCCATTATACTCACACAGACTCCAGTATACCCCATTATACTCACACAGACTCCAGTATACCCCATTATACTCACACAGACTCCAGCATACCCCATTATACTCACACAGACTCCAGTATACCCCATTATACTCACACAGACTCCAGTATACCCCCGGCGCTGCCCAGGTGAGTAACTCTCGCTAGTACTCACGTACCTGGAATTAAAATAAAAAGAATATTACACATATATTTAAGAAAAGAGGTTGACAACAGCACACAATCGTTCAGGAGATAAACTCCACAGTTCATTGAGCTCAGTAAATAACAAGTCTTTGGAACTAACCCCACTACGGGCTCGCCATAGCCCGTGCTACCTGGAACTTTTTGGTTCCAGGTAGCGAATCTTAAACAACAACAACAACATTGTTACACAATTTTTAATACACTCAGAGGTATTTAATAGAGGCTGTTGTCTTGTGTCTGTTGTTCTGGGTGTATGTTGTCCTGTGTCTGTTGACCTGTGTCTGTTGACCTGGGTGTCTGTTGTCCTGGGTGTCTGTTGACCTGTGTCTGTTGTCCTGTGTCTGTTGCCCTGTGTCTGTTGTCCTGTGTCTGTTGTCCTGTGTCTGTTGACCTGTGTCTGTTGTCCTGTGTCTGTTGTCTTGTGTCTGTTGTCCTGGGTGTCTGTTGTCCTGGGTGTCTGTTGTCCTGGGTGTCTGTTGTCCTGGGTGTCTGTTGTCCTGTGTCTGTTGTCCTGGGTGTCTGTTGTCCTGAGTGTCTGTTGTCCTGGGTGTCTGTTGTCCTGGGTGTCTGTTGTCCTGAGTGTCTGTTGTCCTGGGTGTCTGTTGTCCTGGGTGTCTGTTGTCCTGGGTGTCTGTTGTCCTGAGTGTCTGTTGTCCTGGGTGTCTGTTGTCCTGGGTGTCTGTTGTCCTGGGTGTCTGTTGTCCTGGGTGTCTGTTGTCCTGGGTGTCTGTTGTCCTGTGTGTCTGTTGTCCTGGGTGTCTGTTGTCCTGTGTGTCTGTTGTCCTGGGTGTCTGTTGTCCTGTGTGTCTGTTGTCCTGGGTGTCTGTTGTCCTGGGTGTCTGTTGTCCTGGGTGTCTGTTGTCCTGGGTGTCTGTTGTCCTGTGTGTCTGTTGTCCTGGGTGTCTGTTGTCCTGTGTGTCTGTTGTCCTGGGTGTCTGTTGTCCTGTGTGTCTGTTGTCCTGTGTGTCTGTTGTCCTGGGTGTCTGTTGTCCTGGGTGTCTGTTGTCCTGGGTGTCTGTTGTCCTGGGTGTCTGTTGTCCTGTGTGTCTGTTGTCCTGGGTGTCTGTTGTCCTGGGTGTCTGTTGTCCTGGGTGTCTGTTGTCCTGTGTGTCTGCTGTCCTGTGTGTCTGTTGTCCTGGGTGTCTGTTGTCCTGGGTGTCTGTTGTCCTGGGTGTCTGTTGTCCTGGGTGTCTGTTGTCCTGGGTGTCTGTTGTCCTGGGTGTCTGTTGTCCTGGGTGTCTGTTGTCCTGGGTGTCTGTTGTCCTGGGTGTCTGTTGTCCTGTGTGTCTGTTGTCCTGGGTGTCTGTTGTCCTGGGTGTCTGTTGTCCTGTGTGTCTGTTGTCCTGGGTGTCTGTTGTCCTGGGTGTCTGTTGTCCTGTGTGTCTGTTGTCCTGGGTGTCTGTTGTCCTGTGTGTCTGTTGTCCTGGGTGTCTGTTGTCCTGGGTGTCTGTTGTCCTGGGTGTCTGTTGTCCTGGGTGTCTGTTGTCCTGGGTGTCTGTTGTCCTGGGTGTCTGTTGTCCTGTGTGTCTGTTGTCCTGGGTGTCTGTTGTCCTGTGTGTCTGTTGTCCTGGGTGTCTGTTGTCCTGGGTGGGCTGCGAAAGTTCCACTACACATAAGGGACATAACTGGCCGACCCCTCACAGTGTTCAAGAGAGAACTGAATAAGCACCTCCAAAGGATTCCTGATCAATCAGGCTGTGACTCATACGTCAGGCTGCGAGCAGCCTGGTTGATACCTGGTTGATGGGGTTCTGGGAGTTCTTCTACTCCCCAAGCCCGGCCTGAGGCCAGGCTTGACTTGTGAGAGTTTGGTCTACCAGGGTGTTGCTTGAAGCGGCCCGCCGGGCCACGTACCCACCACAGCCCGGCTGATCCGGAACTTCTCTTAGAAAACCGTCCAGTTTTCTCTTGAAGATGTCCACGGTTGTTCCGGCAATATTTCTTATAGTCGCTGGGAGGACGTTGAACAACAGCCTGGTTGACCAGTCCAGCAACCAGGAGGCCTGGTCGACGACCGGGCCGCGGGGACGCTAAGCCCCGGAAGCACCTCAAGGTAACCTCAAGATCAAGATAAGGAGGTGAAAACCATCTGGCTTGAAACGCTATAGAATGGTTTAGGCAGGAAAGCCAGGTGGCTTGGAGGCGGCAGAACTGATTGGGGAGGCAAGCGAGGTGACGGCTGCAGTGAGTCGAGACACGTGTGAAGTTGTTACATTAATGTGTGAAGAGAAAGGTGCATAATAAACAAAGAAATTGAAATTGAAGAGGTTATCTTGAGATGATTTCGGGGCTTTTTTTTTAGTGTCCCCGCGGCCCGGTCTTCGACCAGGCCTCCACCCCCAGGAAGCAGCCCGTGACAGCTGACTAACCCCCAGATACCTATTTTACTGCTAGGCAACAGGGGCATAGGGTGAAAGAAACTCTGTCCAATGTTTCTCGCCGGCGCCTGAGATCGAACCCAGGACCACAGGATCACAAGTCCAGCGTGCTGTCCGCTCGGCCGACCGGGCCTCCCTTCCCTTCCTAAGAGAAGGTTATCTGATATTAGTTCCCTGTTACATGTTTCCTTGCGAGTATATTTGGCCGGATTGACTTAAAGTAAGGAGAGAGAGAGAGAGAGAGAGAGAGAGAGAGAGAGAGAGAGAGAGAGAGAGAGAGAGAGAGAGAGAGAGAGAGAGAGAGAGAGAGAGAGAGAGAGAGAGACGGAGAGACAGAGAGAGAGAGAGAGAGGTCTAAAGGGTTGTGTGTATGTTGAGAAAGTCTATTCCATTACTTATGAAAAGCCGAGTGCTTTAATTATTTCTTCCAATTTCAAGTACACACTCTAGAACACTTACAGGTGTTTAAAATCTTTGAGCAAAGTCTTTGGAAGGTGTAATATATTCTTCTAATATAACGTCAGCACCTCCCAGAACATTAACAGACCAGAAGTAAGTTAATTCAAGTATAAAAACCTTCCATTACACCTGTCTGTAAGATGGTGGCAGCAGATATACCCACATATACCCAGATATACCCACATATACCAACATATACCCAACACCCCAGATATACCCACATATACCAACATACCCAACACCCCAGATATACCCACATATACCAACATATACCCAACCACCCAGAGTAATTAGATTATCAATTCAGTTTCCTTCGAGTCTTCGGACAGATTTGCATATAAAGTCAATTTTTAGACGGTAAAGTAATATAAATTCTTCTTGTGTTATGAACGATAATTAGATGTCAGTTGTACCCCGCCCTCTCCGCGAAATTATACCATTGTGTGCTAAATTACTGAGATAAACCTTGACACTCAATAATATACAAGAGAGAGAACAATTGTAATCTAAAATTCTATATTAAGCGATCATTAAGAACATATATTCAATAAATAATAATAAGAATAATTAGAATAATGTTTGTTCAGGTAAAAGTACATACATTCAATATTAGTTACAAACTGAATGTTGGATTTTTAGATAGAGTTAGTACATACACTGTCTAAAGCCACTAATACGCAGAGCCCTTCGGGCAACATATATATGTCGTACCTAGAAGCCAGAACGCACTTTTGAGCCTACTATGCAAGGCCCGATTTGCCTAATAAGCCAAGTTTTCCTGAATTAATGTATTTTCTCTAATTTTTTTCCTATGAAATGATAAAGCTACCCATTTCATTATGTATGAGGTCAATTTTTTGTTATTGGAATTACTATTAACGTAGATATATGATCGAACCTAACCAACCCTACCTAACCTAACCTAACCTATCTCTATAGGTTAGGTTCGGTTAGGTAGCCAAAAAAGTTAGGTTAGGTTAGGTTAGGTAGGTTAGGTAGTCGAAAAACAATTATTTCATGAAAACTTGGCATATTAGGCAAATCGGGCCATGCATAGTAGGCTGAGAAGTGCGTTCTGGCTACTAGGTACGACATATATATATATATATATATATATATATATATATATATATATATATATATATATATATATTGTTGAATTGAATATATTTATTTAACAGGTCTTAGTAATACTGTTGCCCACCACGATTTATATTTCACAGGACTGGTCATCACTACTAAAGAGAGATATGCCTATGCCATTATCAGGTCGTGACTTGACCTGACCCTCTAGCAATATGTGAGGTTAGATCAGGTTCTAAATACGTGATACAGTTCATTACAGTTAATTACCCTTAATTACCCTAAATTGTGTAAAGCTGTTCAATTTTGCATGGTGTCAGTGTTTAGAAAACTGCTAAAAGGTCTGGTAAAATTAATACTCAAAGTTAGGTGTGAAAATGATGGAATATTTTATATACATTTTAATGAATAATATATTTGACGAGCGATTGCTATATGTGAAACACAATTTATTACATCAATTTTTCATTATAACCGTTGTCTGAAAATTAATATATATATATATATATATATATATATATATATATATATATATATATATATATATATATATATATATATACATATATATATATATATATATATATATATATATATATATATATATATTCGAAGTCACAGACACAATAAAGTTATCTTAGACTTTAAGACTCAGTAAAGATCTTACTTCAGGAGTGTTCAAAAGCAATATTATTTTGCAAATTTATAATTTATGCATCATTGCTTCATACTTTTTCTCCGAGTCGTCAGAGGCTTATAAGTCTTTTACTATAATTATTATTTTAAGTTTGCATGAGAGAAGTGCACATTAATGTGCCGTTATCTGCAACAACGAGAGAGATTCTATATTTGAATATAATAATAATATTGCACGAATATTTAATTGTCGAGGTGACACTGTTTTTGCCCGCCAACTTGCTGCCAAATCGAGTTTCATGTGCGAATTACGGGCGATAAGAGTGGCGAAACTGTTGTGTTCGTGCAGAGGGAGCATGTTTCCTGGTTTTGTCACATATCGCACCTCTTGTTCGGACGTTCGTCCTTGAGGGAGGAGGAGGAGGAGGAAGGGACTTGAAGAGAGGCGATGATCAACTTTGCAGAATGTACAGTGACCAGCCCGCCCTTCACCCTCGATATATGCCATTATTACCATTCATCATAACTACTATAACAAATTATTAACGCTATCATTACAACATATTATCATTATTACAATTATAATTCTGATTACCGCTATCTCTGACCCCCCCTCCCCAACCAATCCTCCCACGAAGCATTCTGACACATCCAAAGGCGACTCATCAAGGCATTATACTGACTTGAGATAGCAGCCTCGCGGCCCCTGATGTGAGACAGTAACTTAGGTTGAAGATTATATTACCAGCTCGCACTCAATTCCCTCTTCCATCCACCCCAGAGAGGGAAGAGGGGGAGGGGAAGGTGGGAAGGGGGGGGGGGGGGGGGGGGAGGGGAGGGGGGAAGGGGGGAGGAGGGGGGGGAGAAGGGGGAGGGGAATAATGGTCCGAATTTGCATGGCTGATCATAGAGATTGGAAAGAATTCCTCCGCAGAAAGAACTTTTACATATTTAGTGAAGAGAGAGATGTACAAAAATTTCTGCCATGTTTTACAAGTGTTCTGCCATGTTCAACTTAAATGTTGTACAAAAGTTTGACATAAATGTTCTGACGGCTTCTACGTGTGTTTGTTCAGCCATATTTGTTCCTGATATTTCACGCATTCCGAAACACTTTTGCTTCGACTTTGAGCATTTCAGAGCAAATAACCTGTCCACTCTTCTTTTTATTTTCTCGGTGCGTTTAAATACGTTAAATGGTCTTGTCGTTCTAGTAATCGTTCCCCCCCCCTAGAACAATCATACAGCTGTTCTCACGAGGGACGTTACCTTGAGGTGCTTTCGGGGCCTAGCGTCCCCGCGGCCCGGTCGTCGACCAGGCCTCCTTCGTCTTAGAAGGGAATGGAGAAATAAACCATTGTCTTAATGTTAAACTTGCTATATGTGACACATCACACACACACACACACACACACACACACACACACACACACACACACACACACACACACACACACACACACACACACACACACACACACACACGCACGCACACTGAATGAAGAAGATGGGTGATGTGGTGGAGGCTGCTTCTGTTGTTTTAGATTCCATACACAATTTCAAATATAAATATGATAAGAGTTCAATAGCCTCAGGAACCTGTTCATCGGTTGATTGACCATTGAGATGATGGGACAAAAGAGCCGAAGATAAATCCTCGTAAGCAAACTTAAGCGAGCACACATACACAGTCTACATACACGGTAAGGGGGGCGAGACATAGTACATATAACTATAGATTAGTTTGGGTTAGTCATTGGCATTAGTGGACCGATCAACCAGGCTGTTCGACGCGGTTACTCGCAGGCTAAGGTATGAATCACCGCCTGGTTCATTATGTATCCTTTGCTAAGGTGTTTATCAAGTTCTTTTGTGAACACATGAGAGGTACCACGAGACAAATGATTTCCCCAGCTCCCGTGTCTATCATTAGTAATGAATGAGCGCACTCAAATGAATGACCAACAGAATAACTGAAGCACTTGAACGTCAAAGTGCATTCAAATGAATGAAATGACTTTCCCGTAAAATTAACCAACCTCCCCTTTCACATTTAAGCGGCTTTACAACAATATAATAACATCAAAGCTATGTACTCTCACCAACCCAATATGTACCTTCTTGTATATAAATAAATACATACATAAATAAATAAAGAAGAGACCAGAGATGTGAGTGGCTGGGACCCCCATCCCTGGGACATCTGTAGTGGGACTATGAGCCCGCCTTGGGGCACCCTGGAGACCAAACCCGCCCGTCCACTCATAAATAATAACACATCCTCTGACCTTGGTTAGTGAAGTGCTTGAGGGGGACCCGGAGCGGCGTAACAAGTGCATCTGGGAGCGCGTCTCCTGAATTACGAAAAGTTGTTCAATCCTTAATGACACGAGGTGCTTGTCCGACCGCGCCGCCGGCTGGGGGAGGGGGGAGGGGGGGGGGGCGATCGTTCCGCGGCCTCTCATTACGGTGTTTCCGCCCATTCTTCTTAACGATACCTGTTGCAACCGACGTTCGGCGACGATTGTGCGACGTTCTCTTGCAAAGAACGTCGCTTTTTCGCTCGTATGCGTTCCACAAGGCCAAATATTGTCGTACTAGAAAACTGGAAGCGGCTGGCGAAAGTGACACGTACTGTCCCGTTTTCTGTTTTGGGTCCTCTGGTAGGTTAGGAGAGGACACTTTAAATGGACCGTTTTACTGACGTTGGGGGAACCTTAGGAGGACGAACTGACCTGTTCCCCAAAGCCTTAGCTTGAACAAACTGCTAACCAACACATTTAATATGGGGGTCTTTGCCCCCCCCCCCACACTCCTCTTATCGGTACTCATAACGGAAGCTGAAACTGGCTCATCAAGCTTATTATCTCCTGCCTCCAAGCTGGGATGCTGTTTCTCAAAGGCATCCTACCTACACCATCTATAACCACGCCAGACACCACAAGCTGGTTGACCCGTTTATCATTCAGATCTTGAAGAGTAGAGACGAGCTACCTCCCCCCCCCACCCGTCCCCCACCCCCGGGGGCTGACTCATCACCACATACTGTTAATCTTCTCCTCTTGACACATATCGATCACTTGCTAGAGAGCTCCTAACATGGGGAAGCATCACTGCTCATCTTACCCACCGCTCATTCATCACACACATGTTGTCAGATGACAATACTTCACACTCATTCATTACTCACTCTACAGTGACAATACTTCACACTCATTCATTACTCACTCTACAGTGACAGTACTTCACACTCATTCATTACTCACTCTACAGTGACAGTACTTCACACTCATTCATTACTCACTCTACAGTGACAATACTTCACACTCATTCATTACTTAGATACTCTACAGTGACACTACTTCACACTCATTCATTACTTAGATACTCTACAGTGACACTACTTCACACTCATTCATTACTTAGATACTCTACAGTGACAATACTTCACACTCATTCATCACTTAGATACTCTACAATGACAATACTTCAGTCATTCATCACTCAGATACTCTACAGTGACAATACTTCAGTCATTCATCACTCAGATACTCTACAGTGACAATACTTCACAGTCATTCATCACTCAGATACTCTACAGTGACAATACTTCACAGTCATTCATTACTCAAGATACTTTACAGCTCCTTGCTTCTTTTACACCCACTTATCATTCTGTTACTTACAAAAACCTAAAAAAAAAAAAACATTACTTACAAAAACAAATTGTGAACGCAGATTGAACGGCGTTCGATCCCAACATTCCAAATCGTTAATAACACCTTTTGTCGGGGACAGGAAGCCTGTGGATTTGTACACTTTAGGCTTGTATAGAGTTCCTCTCCCAGGTCTAACTACTCACCCCCTTTCTAGGACACAACCTCACAACAGCTGACTAACTCCCGGGTACCTAGTTACTGCTAGGTGAACAGGAGCATTAGGTGAAAGGAAACCGTGCCCAACCATTTCTGTCTCGCCCGGGAATCAATCCCGGGATCCCCGATTTCTCAAGTTTCATGAATTTCTCAAGTTGTTTACCTGTTGTTGATATCGAGAGTTCTTCTCCCGCAGCCAGGCCTGTGGCTAACCTTCCCTGGTTCGTGAAGCAACTTTTTTCTTCCACAGCCATCACAGCCAGGCTGATCCGGTAACCACAGCCATCACAGCCTGGCTGATCCAGTAACCACAGCCATCACAGCCTGGCTGATCCGGTAACCACAGCCATCACAGCCTGGCTGATCCGGTAACCACAGCCATCACAGCCAGGCTGATCCGGTAACCACAGCCATCACAGCCTGGCTGATCCGGTAACCACAGCCATCACAGCCAGGCTGATCCGGTAACCACAGCCATCACAGCCAGGCTGATCCGGTAACCACAGCCATCACAGCCTGGCTGATCCGGTAACCACAGCCATCACAGCCAGGCTGATCCGGTAACCACAGCCATCACAGCCTGGCTGATCCGGTAACCACAGCCATCACAGCCTGGCTGATCCGGTAACCACAGCCATCACAGCCTGGCTGATCCGGTAACCACAGCCATCACAGCCTGGCTGATCCGGTAACCACAGCCATCACAGTCGGACTGATCCGGTAACCACAGCCATCACAGCCGGACTGATCCGGTAACCACAGCCATCACAGCCGGACTGATCCGGTAACCACAGCCATCACAGCCTGGCTGATCCGGTAACCACAGCCATCACAGCCAGGCTGATCCGGTAACCACAGCCATCACAGCCTGGCTGATCCGGTAACCACAGCCATCACAGCCTGGCTGATCCGGTAACCACAGCCATCACAGCCGGACTGATCCGGTAACCACAGCCATCACAGCCGGACTGATCCGGTAACCACAGCCATCACAGCCTGGCTGATCCGGTAACCACAGCCATCACAGCCTGGCTGATCCGGTAACCACAGCCATCACAGCCTGGCTGATCCGGTAACCACAGCCATCACAGCCTGGCTGATCCGGTAACCACAGCCATCACAGCCTGGCTGATCCGGTAACCACAGCCATCACAGCCTGGCTGATCCGGTAACCACAGCCATCACAGTCGGACTGATCCGGTAACCACAGCCATCACAGCCGGACTGATCCGGTAACCACAGCCATCACAGCCGGACTGATCCGGTAACCACAGCCATCACAGCCTGGCTGATCCGGTAACCACAGCCATCACAGCCAGGCTGATCCGGTAACCACAGCCATCACAGCCTGGCTGATCCGGTAACCACAGCCATCACAGCCTGGCTGATCCGGTAACCACAGCCATCACAGCCGGACTGATCCGGTAACCACAGCCATCACAGCCGGACTGATCCGGTAACCACAGCCATCACAGCCTGGCTGATCCGGTAACCACAGCCATCACAGCCAGGCTGATCCGGTAACCACAGCCATCACAGCCAGGCTGATCCAGTAACCACAGCCATCACAGCCAGGCTGATCCAGGAACCACAGCCATCACAGCCTGGCAGATCCGGTAACCACAGCCATCACAGCCAAGCTGATCCGGTAACCACAGCCATCACAGCCAAGCTGATCCGGTAACCACAGCCATCACAGCCTGGCTGATCCGGTAACCACAGCCATCACAGCCAAGCTGATCCGGTAACCACAGCCATCACAGCCAAGCTGATCCGGTAACCACAGCCATCACAGCCAAGCTGATCCGGTAACCACAGCCATCACAGCCGGACTGATCCGGTAACCACAGCCATCACAGCCAAGCTGATCCGGTAACCACAGTCATCACAGCCAAGCTGATCCGGTAACCACAGCCATCACAGCCTGGCTGATCCGGTAACCACAGCCATCACAGCCAAGCTGATCCGGTAACCACAGCCATCACAGCCAGGCTGATCCAGTAACCACAACCATCACAGCCAGGCTGATCCAGTAACCACAGCCATCACAGCCAGGCTGATCCGGTAACCACAGCCATCACAGCCTGGCTGATCCGGTAACCACAGCCATCACAGCCAGGCTGATCCGGTAACCACAGCCATCACAGCCAGGCTGATCCGGTAACCACAGCCATCACAGCCTGGCTGATCCGGTAACCACAGCCATCACAGCCGGACTGATCCGGTAACCACAGCCATCACAGCCTGGCTGATCCGGTAACCACAGCCATCACAGCCGGACTGATCCGGTAACCACAGCCATCACAGCCAAGCTGATCCGGTAACCACAGCCATCACAGCCAAGCTGATCCGGTAACCACAGCCATCACAGCCAAGCTGATCCGGTAACCACAGCCATCACAGCCGGACTGATCCGGTAACCACAGCCATCACAGCCAAGCTGATCCGGTAACCACAGCCATCACAGCCAAGCTGATCCGGTAACCACAGCCATCACAGCCAAGCTGATCCGGTAACCACAGCCATCACAGCCGGACTGATCCGGTAACCACAGCCATCACAGCCAAGCTGATCCGGTAACCACAGCCATCACAGCCAAGCTGATCCGGTAACCACAGCCATCACAGCCTGGCTGATCCGGTAACCACAGCCATCACAGCCAGGCTGATCCGGTAACCACAGCCATCACAGCCAAGCTGATCCGGTAACCACAGCCATCACAGCCAAGCTGATCCGGTAACCACAGCCATCACAGCCGGACTGATCCGGTAACCACAGCCATCACAGCCAAGCTGATCCGGTAACCACAGCCATCACAGCCAAGCTGATCCGGTAACCACAGCCATCACAGCCAAGCTGATCCGGTAACCACAGCCATCACAGCCAAGCTGATCCGGTAACCACAGCCATCACAGCCTGGCTGATCCGGTAACCACAGCCATCACAGCCAAGCTGATCCGGTAACCACAGCCATCACAGCCAAGCTGATCCGGTAACCACAGCCATCACAGCCGGACTGATCCGGTAACCACAGCCATCACAGCCAAGCTGATCCGGTAACCACAGCCATCACAGCCAAGCTGATCCGGTAACCACAGCCATCACAGCCAAGCTGATCCGGTAACCACAGCCATCACAGCCAAGCTGATCCGGTAACCACAGCCATCACAGCCAAGCTGATCCGGTAACCACAGCCATCACAGCCAAGCTGATCCGGTAACCACAGCCATCACAGCCAAGCTGATCCGGTAACCACAGCCATCACAGCCAAGCTGATCCGGTAACCACAGCCATCACAGCCAAGCTGATCCGGTAACCACAGCCATCACAGCCAAGCTGATCCGGTAACCACAGCCATCACAGCCAGGCTGATCCAGTAACCACAGCCATCACAGCCGGACTGATCCGGTAACCACAGCAGGAACTTGTCCAGGTTCTCTACTGATAGCTTCCACTGGGCTTCCTGCGGTGGGATCTTCCTTCAGTACATTTGTAAACATCTCAGTTCTTCTGAGGCGAATTCCTGTAACAATCACTGGCTCTGAGGAAGGTCGTGGGCGTCCGTGTTTCAATCTTGGGCTCCGAAGCAACGGAAGGAAAGATATGCCCCCAAGAAAGAGTTCAGATTTCTTTGTAACTGATAACAGGTATCTGGGGACGTAGGTCTGGCGAAAGCTAGCTGAAAGCTAGGGAGCCGGTCGGCCGAGCGGACAGCACGCTGGACTTGTGATCCTGTGGTCCTGGGTTCGATCCCAGGCGCCGGCGAGAAACAATGGGCAGAGTTTCTTTCACCCTATGCCCCTGTTACCTAGCAGTAAAATATGTACCTGGGTGTTAGTCAGCTGTCACAGGCTGCTTCCTGGGGGTGGAGGCCTAGTCGAGGACCGGGCCGCGGGGACACTAAAGCCCCGAAATAATCTCAAGATAACCTCAAGATAACCGTAAGTATATGAGTAGCCCGGGGGCACAAGACATGTCAAAGCCAGGACACTTCTCCTTGATTCTTAAGCAAGGAGAAGATCTTACCTGTGTTGCTTACCTGGTGATTAGAGACGAAGTACAAGTCTTCCCTTCCCGTGTCCACGAGACCCAAATCAGACCCTTAACTCAAGTCGAAGACGGTTAAGGTGCCCTACCCCTAACATCCTCATTACCCTATCCCCCCTGCACCCTAATTACCCTAACCCTCCGCACCCTAATTACACAACCGTATTTCTGAGGTATCAGGTTATAAATATATGATTATGGTGGGTTTCTTTCCGACCTACGCTTTTCTCGGCCGCTGATTATCTCTGTGGAGGAGAGGGTGTGAAGTGGATAGCCCTATTGATCATGGCCTTTTTCCCCTGATTATGGTCTCTTCATGGTCCACCGTGGCCCTCACCCTGTCTTCCTACACATGGCCCTCATATCTGTCCCCGTGTCTTCATGGCCCCCATCCCTATATCTACATCCCATTGGCATTCTCCTTGATTTACACTTGCCGAATTGATGTCCTGTCCAACGGTAATCATTCCTGTCCCAGTCGACCCGTCTCAGTCTGTCTTGGAGTTGCTACAGCAAAAATGATTGTCTGTTGCAGGCTGATGTGGAAAGGTGAGGGGTGGGGGGGGGTGGGGGGTGCAGGCCCCAGGAAAGGGTGGTCTTCGGGGAGGGTGTAAGGGTAAGAAGAGAGAGGGATGAGAGGGAAGGGTAGGTATGGGAAGGGGCAACAGACGTCTCAGCACATCCGCCACCCCCAGACACACCCGCCACCCCCAGACACACCTGCAATACCCAATGAATAGCGATGCAGCCAATAACCGACGAGGGGCGAGGGAGAAGGCAAAAACGAAGGAACAGGGGTAACGTGGATAAGTAAACTGAGAGAGAGAGAGAGAGAGAGAGAGAGAGAGAGAGAGAGAGAGAGAGAGAGAGAGAGAGAGAGAGAGAGAGAGAGAGAGAGAGAGAGAGAGAGAGAGACAGAGAGAGACAGAGAGAGAGAGAGAGAGACAGAGAGACAGAGACAGAGAGAGACAGAGAGAGAGAGAGAGAGAGAGAGAGAGAGAGAGAGAGAGAGGGAGAGAGAGGGAGAGAGAGAGAGAGAGAGAGAGAGAGAGAGAGAGAGAGAGAGAGACAGAGAGAGAGAGAGAGAGAGAGAGAGAGAGAGAGAGACAGAGAGAGAGAGAGAGAGAGAGAGAGAGAGAGAGAGAGAGAGAGAGAGAGAGAGAGAGAGAGAGAGAGAGAGAGAGAGAGAGAGAGAGACAGAGAGAGAGAGAGAGAGAGAGAGAGAGAGAGAGAGACAGAGAGAGACAGAGAGAGAGAGAGAGAGAGAGAGAGAGAGAGAGAGAGAGAGAGAGCGAGAGAGAGAGAGAGAGAGAGAGAGAGAGAGAGAGAGAGAGAGAGAGAGAGAGAGAGAGAGAGAGAGAGAGAAAGGCAAGCAACAGCAAGCAATAATTATCATGCCTAATTATCATTATTTTGTTATAAGTAATGTCACTTAAGCTTATTAACTGTGGGAAATATATTTTCCTTTCAACATCTAAGAAATATTACCGGAACAAAACTGCTCACCAGACAGTAACGGACCAGGTTGATTGATTGACAGTTGAGAGGCGGGGCTGAAAGAACCAGGGGCCAGATTCACGAAGCAGTTACGCAAGTACTTACGATCGTGATTCACGAAGCAGTTACGCAAGTACTTACGATCGTGATTCACGAAGCAGTTACGCAAGTACTTACGATCGTGATTCACGAAGCAGTTACGCAAGTACTTACGATCGTGATTCACGAAGCAGTTACGCAAGTACTTACGATTTTGATTCACGAAGCAGTTACGCAAGTACTTACGATCGTGATTCACGAAGCAGTTACGCAAGTACTTACGATCGTGTACATCTTTCATCATTCTTTGACTGTTTTTGTTACATTTATTTCACAGTTTACAACCATGCAAACTTGCCAATCAACTGTTGTTATTGTTATAAACAGCCTCCTGGTGCTTCGGAGTTCATTAACTGTTTAATAATTGTAAACCAAGCCGCCAAAGATCGAAAAAAAGATGTACAGGTTCGTAAGTGCTTGCGTAACTGCTTCGTGAATCCGGCTCCAGAGCTCAATCCCCGCAAGCACAACTAGGTGAATACAACTAGGTGAGTACAGACCAGGTGGTAGTGGACATGTGACCGACGGACCGCCTCAAGACACATCATTGTACCAGCATTATCCTCACTTTATTAATAAGACTTACTCGAAATCCTCAGATTAGGCAAAATTATAATTAATTTTGTCAATAAAGATGTTAATAATAATAAACCAAGTCATCACATAATATCAACATCTAAAGCGACCCATTGCGACTTTCATGACATCTGAGATAGTGAATTTTTTTCATGTTTTTCTTTCATGACATCTGAGATAGTGAATTTTTTTCATGTTTTTCTTTCATGACATCTGAGATAGTGAATTTTTTTCATGTTTTTCTTTCATGACATCTGAGATAGTGAATTTTTTTCATGTTTTTCTTTCATGACATCTGAGATAGTGAATTTTTTTCATGTTTTTCTTTCATGACATCTGAGATAGTGAATTTTTTTCATGTTTTTCTTTCATGACATCTGAGATAGTGAATTTTTTTCATGTTTTTCTTTCATGACATCTGAGATAGTGAATTTTTTTCATGTTTTTCTTTCATGACATCTGAGATAGTGAATTTTTTTCATGTTTTTCTTTCATGACATCTGAGATAGTGAACTTTTTTCATGTTTTTCTTTTATCCATTTTACAGCACTTCATAATATTATATTTTCTGAGTGTTGGAAGGAAGAGATGAGAGGGGAGGACAGGCGAGAGAGAGAGAGAGAGGGAGGGGGGGGGTAGAGGGGAAACACTGAGGAAGGGTAATATAGGGAAAGGATGGAAAGATGGGGAAAGAGGTGAATAGAGGTATTAGGTAAAAAATAAAAAATTGGCCAACAATTTTTGTTCCTTCTCTTGGATTGCAAGATTGCAAACTTCTGTACACTTCCAAGTTCAGTTTCGGGCTTCAGACTGCAAGACTTCCATCAATATCAATTATCACATATCAATTATGACAATATCAATTGTCGACAAAGAGTTCTTATTTAAATTCAGTGTTAATGCTATCTTTACCTAAATTTACCTAACGACTCCCATCTTTTTACCTTGTGGTCTGTAGGGAGACGCAAAGCCAGCGAAGTGTTAAAGGTTCTCCCCACCCCCCTCCCTCCCTCCATTTTTCCAGAAAATTTGAAAAATCAATTTGAAAAACACAAAAAAATCGGCAATAATGTCTTGCCATTTACGGCTTCAGCAGGTAGGCGGTTCTATCGGCATTTAACCCCCTATGGGTTAAAAAGTTCCTCCTGTTAGTTCACGTGTGCCTCAGGTGTTAGAGGAGGAATTACATGAACTAGTGTTCTCTCATATAGCCCCCTTTCTTTGATGGTATAATTTTTGTCTGGGCTTCTACCTACCATTTCCAGCTTCGTTACCTTACTCCTGTTGAGGTTGAATTCTAACAGCCATTTGTGTGTCATCTTCCAGTTACTCAAGAGAGTGTGGGGGAGCAGGGAGCAGCGGTACTATAGTACCAGTACTGGTGGCCAGCCTGGGGAGTTTTGTTAAGGACGAAGGACCCCAAGACAAGATACAATTAGGTGATATTCGCCATATCAAAATACGTAATATATAATTACTTCGAGCAGTGGTGTCAACATCTCTGTACCTTATCGCACGGGGCAAGTGTTTTGAACTGGGTTTTTTCCCCGTGGGCCCCAACGATATCCGTGTCAGTGTTGATCTAAATTTATGATGCCATTTCTGAAACCGGTTTCTTTCAATAAAATATAAACGAGAGCGTTATAATCTCGTGATGAAATTAATTTGCCAGCATCAGTCTTGACAAATGATAGCGTTGTCT
>NC_091164.1:9984301-9999301 GCF_040958095.1 Procambarus clarkii
TAGAGACACACAACTTCAATTTTTACACAAAAGTCAGCTCTAAGAGAGACAACCTGGCCGCTTGTGGCTTAAGCGCCCCAATTTACATATAATTCCTGACTATAATTTCAATATATTTAAAATATATTCATATAATGATAAGAAAATATATATAATTTACAGAAACCCTCAAGGTGATTTACAAGGAAGCCTCAGAATAGTGGAGCGAACAAGACGTCAACTCTTGGTAAGCCGTAACTTATTTCACGTGTACCAAACTGGTTTATAACTCCATATTATTATTAAAGGTCGCTTCCTTTTGTTTTTATGTTGAATATACAAAAACTACTTGTTTTATACTGTGTAATTTCTGAGCAAAATACAAAAGCTACTTACATTAAATATTAATTTCTGAACAATAATACAAAAGCTACTTGATTTAAATATTAATTTCTGAACACTATACAAAAGCTACTTGCTTTAAATATTAAATTAAAGCAAGTAGCTCAACCTCGACATAATAGGTTTGTTGGTCTACATTCGTACTCTTATGGCTCGGATAGAGCGTTTGGAATTAGACGCTGGTAAAGCAAGAGAGAGAGACGGCTCCGTCACTTCGCTCTAGCGCCTCCACACCTACACTCTTGTTAACAACAAATGTTCGCTATTATAGCGAACGTTCTCTATAGCGTTCTCTATACTATAAACCTGTAGGTTCAGACACGCTTCCCAGCGTCACTGGATCGCTTCCCCCAGCCCCCTCCACCAATCTTTCTTCACCTCCATGCTCTTTATATTCAACTAACCCACCCGCCTCTACACACACACTGACTCACTCACTCTCACTCACTTTCCCCTGTGTGGGTGATGATGACTAGTGGCACCTGGCTCACTGTTGCCCCCTCTGTGGCCTTCACCTTCATCACCGCCCTCCTGCCTACCCAATTACTCATTCTTGCCAGGTATTTACCTATCAACTGTGACTCTTACCTACCTTGTCTCTCCATTATCTCTAAAGATCCTGGCCCCTTACTCAACCATTGAGTTGTTGTTGTTGTTGTTTTAGATTCAGCTACTCGGAGCAAAAAGTTCCAAGTAGCACGGGCTGTGGTGCAACCCGTTCTCGCACTTTCTTTAAGTTAATATTGACTTATTAAACACATGCATATGTGACATACTAATTTATTGTGAATATTTTAGTTTACCTTGAAAAGCTTCATAGAAAACACCGACCTTACCTAATCTTCTTAGTATGTTAAGATAAGCATCTTATTGCTTAATTATTAAAGCATCTTATTGCTTAATAATTACAATTATTACTTAACCTATTATAGGTATAGGTTAAATAATAATTGTAATTACGAAGCAATAAGATGCTTATCTTAACATACTAAGAAGATTAGGTAAGGTCGGTGTTTTCTATGAAGCTTTTCAAGGTAAACTAAAATATTCACAATAAATTAGTATGTCACATATGCACGTATTTAATAAGTCAATATTGACTATAAGAAAGTGCGAGAACGGGTTGTGTGGTGAGTCCGTAGTGGACTTACCTGGCACAGGAGATATGCGAGCACAACATAGTGTCACAACCATTTGTGCTCTAGGTTTAATATACCTCTCTTTACCTTCCCCTGTTCACCTTCTGCTATCCATGACCCTCTTCTCTCTCCCTCTTTCTCCCCCCTTTCCCCTCTCTCTACTGCCATTTTCGACTTCCTCGCTTCATTGTGTAATGCTCTCTAATCTCACAGTGTTAATATCTTTCCTACTAGCCATGATTGGCCGCTCTGTTGCTCTCTAATCCTCCCCCCTCCCCTCAGTTCGACGAGGCTTCACGCCTTTCTCATGCTCTCGCTCGCTGCTCCACGTCCTTCAAGCTGCAGAACCCGACGAAGTGCACCACGAACTGGGGTAGTTAGTGTGTGGCTGCAGAGGGTGTGTAAGCCCCTTGGTAAAGAGGGAGGGCGCTAGCAGTGACATAAGTAACAACTCATTTAACTGCAGCATAAAAAATGAAGCGACGACTACGGCAGCAACAGTAGCAACAGAAGCAAGAACAGCAGAAGCTACGACAGCAACAACAACAACAGTAGCTACTACAGCAACGACAACAGTAGGAGCAGCAACGACAGCAAGAGTAACAGCAACATCAGCAAGAGTTGAGACGAGAGGAGCGTGTAGCCCCGAGCTATGGCAGGGCCCGGCCATCAAGCGGGGAGGACGTGTCATTACACCTTTGTGATATCATTTGCGGCAGCGGCATCCACCCCGTCCACCAGCCCCAGGGGAGGACCTCCTGACGCACCTCCGCCACCAGTCAAATTTCCAGGAACAAACACCGTCAAGCCCTCAAACACGAGACCGCCCGAAAATGCAATGACCCGGCCGAGGGCCGATGGACTTTATCCCAGGCCCTTGGCACCCCAGGAGGCCACCCCAGAAACGGGCCGCGGGGACGTTGAGCCCTGAAATCATCGCAATGTTACCGCAAGGTAACTCTCATGTCAGTACACAGAAGCCGGAGATTCAGGCATTTCTACATAGACCTGACAGGTGACACAGTCAAAGACCTGGCAGGTGACACAGTAAGTCAAAGGGTAAACTCATATCCCGAGTGAATGTGTCGTCCCCGGTAAACCAATGCAACTGAAAAATGCGCTTTTCCGGCAAGAATGCCGTCGTCGGTAAGCCCGAGCCGAGTGCGTCGTCCTCGCGGCGTCTGAAAGACAATAAAAAGTGCGAGCACTCTGGAAGACCACCATATAAGCCTCCCAAGTGGCTGAGGCGAGGGACATGCAAGCCCCGCCTCCCCGAGTACAGATTGCAGCCTCCTGGCCCTTTGGCAGTGGACGACCACTAACCCCCCAAGCCCTCTGAATGGGTTCCATTGCCCCCCTTACTACCCCTTAGCCCCCCTCAGGGGCACAACCTTGCCCTCTGAGGAAGGGAGGGGGGGGGGGCATCATGCCCCTCTACCCCCGGGCTCTCTAAGGGGCCAAATGCCTCTCACCCCCTCCCCCACCACCCCAACTCCCTGACCGCGGATCCTGGCCCCGATAACATCTTGGCCTCAGGCGACCCTCCCAACTCTGTACTCCAGCAGCGACCTAATGAATTACGCACATCTGATCCTCTTCCTCCGGTGTCTGGGGGTTCCTGCCGCGAGTGTCTTTTGGAGGCGCTGTGAACGGTGTTAAGTCTTCAGTTACCATTCAGTAACTTTATTCGTAAAGGCTTTGTAGCGTTGCATTTGACTGTTTACAGAACTGATGGTACACTTTCATTTGTACACGAGAAGAGTGATAGTGATGATGATGATAACACGAATGTGGTGAGTAGCATAGAAGTTTCTTATTCTTGTACGCGTCTGAAGGGAGTGAGGATGACAAGGACCGGGAACGGGATGGCCACGGACAGGGGACGGGGGGTGGCCACGGACAGGTGACGGGGGGTGGCCACGGACAGGTGACGGGGGGTGGCCACGGACAGGTGACGGGGGGTGGCCACGGACAGGAGACGGGGTGACTGAAGAATTCCAGATTGGGTAGCAAGGATTGGAGATAGAGTTCAATCACCTCGACAAACTCGACGTGATTATATTACTTACGTCTACCAAGAGCGAGTGAGGACCAATCATTGCTGATGGTCGTAACTCTTGGCGGGAGCGTCACTGGGAACTTTTGTTTTGTTTGAGTAAACAGGATGGAGAGGCGAAGGGAGGAGTGTAGAAATGGGAAGTATAGTGAGTTATGATATGAGAGGCGGACTGTCCGCCTTGCTGACACCTTGTATGAGTGTTGGCAGCTAAGCTAAGCTTACTCTCTCTTGTCAGGGAGCTGTGAGTGAGTGAGTAATCTCTCTAGCATTGAGTCCCCTAACATTTGGATTGTGTTCCACACTCTGTTGCCTAGAAACTGATGACAGAGTTCTGAAGGTCTCTTAAGAGTAACCCAACGTTCCTTTTACATGGATTACTACTAATATACTAGTGATTGGATTCAAAATCTAGTTGATTCAAAACATGTGAACAATGTCAAGTTTCAGGATTTTTTTTCCCCTTGACAAGAAATGATGCAACATTTCTTGAAAGGGTATGTCTGAACCCATATCTGAAAGTCTCCATCTTCACAGTTTAAATAATGGCGTTGGATATGACAGTTCTCCATAAACAAAATATAGGAAATTGCAGAAGACTTATTGACTCTTGCGTAGCAGATTTCTTTCTTGTGTAAGTTTAGCAGATGACAACATCTGGCGGCCTTCATGTTTTGTTTCCCTGTTGGAGGTTGCCAGCGGAGTGTGCCACACTCAGGCGGAAGTTGCCAGCGGAGTGTGCCACACTCAGGCGGAAGTTGACAGCCTGAGTGTGATCTTACCTGGCCCAAGGTGGTCACAGTGAGTACAGGCCTTCCGTCTCCTCGTCAGGACAGTGACAGTAAACAGAGTTTCTTTCACCTTATGCCCCTGTTACCTAGCAGTAAATAGGTACCTGGGTGTTAGTCAGCTATCACGGGCTGCTTCCTGGGGGGTGGAGGCCTGGTCGAGGACCGGGCCGCGGGGACACTAAAAAAGCCCCGAAATCATCTCAAGATAACCTCAAGATAAGCCTCCGTAACACTCTTCAGTCTGTCTTTTTTCCAAAATTAAAACTGCTCCCAGACTCTCAACAGGACTTTCCTCCCTCCCCCCCTTCAACACCCCTTTCTCCCCATCACCACCCCTACCTCCCTCAAACTCCTCCCCGTTATCTTATCTTCCTACCCATGCCTACGGCTCCTCGCCCCCCCCCCCCCCCCCGCCTCCCCACCACAAGCCATAACTCAAGGCCTGCCCCCCCTCCCCACGGCCAATATCACCTCCATGTCTGGGGAATAAGTCAGTAGGCTGGTCTCCACAGGCGTTATCTTGGTAATCTTCTGGGGGTGTAAACAGGACCCAAAGATGCCGTAATGAATCACCCCAACGACTCCCTGACTGAAGATTCATCTCCCATCTATTCACGACCTTCCACCTCCCTTACACAGCATTCATCCCTTCCTTCACCTCAGCCCTCCCCACTTCCTCCCCTCCCCTCCCTGCCTCATACTCCTCCACCCCTCCCTGCCTCATACTCTCCACCCCTCCCTGCCTCATACTCCCCACCCCTCCCTGCCTCATACTCTCCACCCCTCCCTGCCTCATACTCTCCACCCCTCCCTGCCTCATACTCCTCCACCTCTCCCTGCCTCATACTCCTCCACCCCTCCCCAATTCCTCCCTGTCCCTCCTGCTCAACCAATTACAAGACACGAGCGATGAGGGATGGCGTGAGAATGGGTTACACCACATAATGATTTGCAACATTCATCTCACAGCCAATTGACCCTGTGATCGATTCATAGACAAGATGATCTGTTCACTGGAGACAGTTAAGCAAGTCCCAGCTGTGTCTGGGTACCAGTGACAGGATGAACAACCCACCGGGTTTTCTTCCTGTTGGGGAGTGTTGTACATGCTGCTATGGCGGTGTGTCCACTCACAGGATGAGTGACGCTGCCCAATACTGTCACTATGGCGGTGTGTCCACTCACAGGATGAGTGACGCTGCCCAATACTGTCACTATGGCGGTGTGTCCACTCACAGGATGAGTGACGCTGCCCAATACTGTCACTATGGCGGTGTGTCCACTCACAGGATGAGTGACGCTGCCCAATACTGTCACTATGGCGGTGTGTCCACTCACAGGATGAGTGGCGCTGCCCAATAAACTCGCCCCTCGGGGCAAAACTTAAAAAAAAATAAGACGACCGTACAAATATATTACGCCTCTCTTCAGCAGGTATCTGGGGATCAGGTAAGTCAGGTATCTGGGAGCCAGCTAACTACTGTGGGTTGCATCCTGTGATGTGGGCTGACGTTTGCTACAGAGACCTCGATTAACTTGACAGTCTAATTCCTGTTCCTGACACTGGAAGATCAATGGTTATCACTTGACGCTGTCTGGGGAGCCTATTGGTCACCATGCAGTAACCTCTACAGAGAGCCAATCATAGCTGCCCCACTTTGTATTAATCTAAAGATCGTGAATAAATTTCTCAGCAGACATGAAGATATGAAAGTCCTATGACTTATTCTTTTCCTCGGTGCTCACACTGTTGTATAGGACTGACTCTTTGACCGTCAGTACTCAACATTCATCACTGGACTCATCTGCTCGGTGTATATTCAGCTTGAGTGATTAGTTTACTTTTGGTCTGGACAATGTTAAGGATTAAATTATAGTCGGTGGTTGGGCAGTAAACTAACATGTTGATCTTAAGAATTAACCCGCCACAGACTTGACAGGCATTAAGCCCAACGTCAAACCATGTTAGAAATTTATCAGGCGACAGAAATAATCCTGATCTCTTGCTATGCTCGTCTATGGAGCCGCCGACCCCAATACCTGTACCTGGATTGTACCTGTACCTGGATGGGGGTTTTGGGAGTTCTTCTACTCCCCCAAGCCCGGCCCGGGGCCAGGCTCGACTTGTGAGAGTTTGGTCCAACAGGCTGTTGCTTGGAGCGGCCCGCAGGCCACACATATCCACCACAGACTGGTTGGTCCGGCACTTCTTGCAGAAAAGTGTTCAGGTTTTCTAGAAGATTTCCACTTTTGTTCCGGCAATATTTCTTATACTGACAGGGAGGGTATCGAACAGACTCATTCATCAATGTTAACCTACTGAGAGTTCAAATTTGGATTTTCTCATATATAAATTAACATTATTATACATTATTTGCTGCATAGTTAAACCTAAATTGTATTAGGTGATTAGGTTCTGTTGTCACTTTTTTGTATTCGTAGTACGTGGGTGAAGCATTGACAAAAGTGCCACTGGAACAGAAGACGTCAGCGAAGCGCACTGATAAATTGTCCAAAGTCATGATATATGAATCGTGTGTTAAGTGTTTGTCATTCATAAACAGAGTCGTTTGAGGCTGTATTAACGAGCAATTAACCATTGCGGATTAACCACGCAATAATTAGCATATTAACCAATTAACCATTAAGATATAACCTCAAGATTGTTCAAGAGGGCGGGATGCCACTCAACACCAACCATCTCACTTTAGGGCGTAGAAATAGCCTAAGCTAAGTGGGGAGCCGGTCAGCCGAGCTGACAGCACACTCGACTTGTGATCCTGTGGTCCTGGGTTCGATCCCAGGCGCCGGCGAGAAACAATGGGCAGAGTTTCTTTCACCCTATGCCCCTGTTACCTAGCAGTGAAATAGGTACCTGGGTGTTAGTCAGTTGTCACGGGCTGCTTCCTGGGGGTGGAGGCCTGGTCGAAGACCGGGCCGCGGGGACACTAAAGCCCCGAAATCATCTCAAGATAACCTCAAGATAAGCTACTCTATCCCTTTGAGATGTATTTTTTCTTGTCTCAATAAACATACTTGAACCATCTCATGCTACATTATAAACTATTCAGATTCGAACCCGTAACCACAGTATTGCCAGCTCGGTGTGATAACCACTGTGCCAATGAATACAGGACAATTATGATTGTTTTTTTTACTTCAATGATTTGTAAAAAAAAAAATTTGGTTTCTATGATTTTCTGTAATTTCTATGATTCTATGATTTTTGTATGATTTTTTTGTATTTTTTATGAACAATTATGATTTTTTTTTACTTCGAAATGTAGATATCAATAAGAAAAAAAGATAATCTCCATTAAACCTTAAGGAGGTGAAAGGATAACCAATTAACCAACCACCCGTGTACACAAGAGAGCAATCTCTCTCTCTCTCTGTAGCTGCGGTGTGGTTAACAAAGTGTTTTATCGCTGTAATATACGACGACCCGATGATTGGGGAGATCGATAAACGCCTTGTCGTTAGGCTCTGATATATTGCCTTGCGTCCCCGACAGCCAATCACAGCCCGGCTAGACTGAAGCCTATATCGCGCCACTCACTCACAAGATGAGTATATGGGTCCCACCATACACTACCACTCAGGGTAGTAGGGGGCAGGCAGGATAGCAGTGGGGCGGGCAGGATAGCAGGGGGCAGGCAGGATAGCAGGGGGCAGGCAGGATAGCAGGGGGCAGGCAGGGTAGCAGGGGGGCAGGCAGGATAGCAGGGGGCAGGCAGGGTAGCAGGGGGGCAGGCAGGATAGCAGGGGGCAGGCAGGGTAGCAGGGGGGCAGGCAGGATAGCAGGGGGCAGGCAGGATAGCAGGGGGGGCAGGCAGGATAGCAGGGGGCAGGCAGGGGGGCAGGCAGGATAGCAGGGGCAGGCAGGATAGCAGGGGGCGGGCAGGATAGCAGGGGGCAGGCAGGATAGCAGGGGGAAGGCAGGATAGCAGGGGGCAGGCAGGGTAGCAGGGGGGCAGGCAGGATAGCAGGGGGCAGGCAGGGTAGCAGGGGGGCAGGCAGGATAGCAGGGGGGCAGGCAGGGTAGCAGGGGGGCAGGCAGGGTAGCAGGGGGGCAGGCAGGATAGCAGGGGGCAGGCAGGATAGCAGGGGGCAGGCAGGGTAGCAGGGGGGCAGGCAGGATAGCAGGGGGCAGGCAGGATAGCAGGGGGCGGGCAGGATAGCAGGGGGCAGGCAGAATAGCAGGGGGCAGGCAGGATAGCAGGGGGCAGGCAGGGTAGCAGGGGGGCAGGCAGGATAGCAGGGGGCAGGCAGGGTAGCAGGGGGGCAGGCAGGATAGCAGGGGGCAGGCAGGATAGCAGGGGGCGGGCAGGATAGCAGGGGGGCAGGCAGGATAGCAGAGGCAGGCAGGATAACAGGGGGGCAGGCAGGATAGCAGGGGGGGCAGGCAGGATAGCAGGGGGCAGGCAGGATAGCAGGGGGCAGGCAGGGTAGCAGGGGGGCAGGCAGGATAGCAGGGGGGCAGGCAGGATAGCAGGGGCAGGCAGGGAGAAAGAGTTACAAAGAGAGGTGCAAGATGGCAGCTATGAGTTATGCCATTGACCTCAGAGTCCTCCCTTGTCTTTCACCCTTATCGTGCACGTTCATCTTAATGCACAAAAGCTTATTATAACTCTTGCAGGAAATTGATTTCCCAAATACTACCTCCAGTGGGGACGAACAAGCAGACAGGAGAAGGAACTGAGGCGCGCCGGCAAAAAAGGAAGGCGGGAATTTGCATTTGGCGGGAACATTGTTTACATTGTAGGTAATGTCTGGCTTGGTGCCCCCACCTTACCCTGTGAGCCCCCACCCCTCCCTGTGAGCCCCCACCTCACCCTGTGAGCCCCCACCCCTCCCTGTGAGCCCCCACCCCTCCCTGTGAGCCCCACCTCTCCCTGTGAGCCCCCCCTCACCTTGTGAGCCCCCACCCCTCCCTGTGAGCTCCCACCCCTTCCTGTGAGCCCCACCCTGTGACCCCCAGGGTGGGCGACACCCCTCCCTGTGGGTGTGAGCCACACCCCCACCCCTCCCTGTGAGTCCCCACCCTGTGAGTCCCCACCCTGTGAGCCCCACCCTTTGAGCCCTACCCTGTGAGCCCTGGAAAGGAACTGTGATCAATAAGAGAGGGGCTCTGCAAAAACAGGAAGTGTTATGGAAAACTGGCAATTCAATTTCTTTCTTTAGTATGCACCCCAGAAGCGCAAAGTTCCTTAAATTATCATTTTCAAAACTTTCTTGCCGCAGCGATGATCTTCCTTTCCTGCTGGTTTTCTTCTCATTGCGTGTCCCACCCTCAGCCTGTGCACGTCCAAGCGGCGTCCGACCCCACAGACGCATGCGGCAATGTTATCATTGTAAAAATGAAAATCAGTATTTTTCTCAAATACAATTATTTTTATACATTAAAATTTTGTCTTGAGTTAGCGCCATGAGTGAGGTGTTTCGGTAATGTCTGTAATTATTTGAATTTGCAGTACGCGGGTGTACCATAATATGAACCCATGTATTACTAAATAATTACGTCATATATATTACATGAAATTACGTGAAGGGAAGGGAACTATCAGGGGGGGGGGAAAGCGCCAAGCCATTACGACTATATAGCACTTAGAAGGGATCAAAATTAGGGATGAGCCGGGAGGGGGGGAGGTAAGAATGATGCCCAACCACATGGATGGTCGGGGATTGAACGCCGAACTGCATGAAGCGAGCCCGTCGCTCTAACGTCCAGCCCAAGTGGAAGGTTAAATAATGTATTTGAATTCAGCATGAAAAATACTACAGTATTAATATAATATTTTACTCCATTAGTGACAAAAAATATAAATCATTTTGTAAAGCAGTGGTATTATTATGTCAGCCAGAGCGTAAGCTGCAGTTAATTAAGAATAAACTAACAGCATCTGACACTGCGACAACACGGCCGCTGGGGCTGAATAATTGCAAATGAATTAATATATTATTTATCCGAGTTCTTTACCTCTAAAATATTTTGTATTCACAGGGTTCATGCACCCATGGTCCCTGTGTAGTGTTGCCATGGGTGCATGATCCCTGTATAGTGTTGCCATGGGTGCATGATCCCTGTGTAGTGTTGCCATGGGTGCATGATCCCTGTGTAGTGTTGTGTTGCCTACAAGTGAAGCACTTGTTCTGGAAGTGTTCGAACGAAATCAGTTGTGCAGCCCGTCCTCCGAAGATCCAAAAGTGATTCCATGCACCCGCCAAACCCCCTGTTTATGAATGAAAAACGGTTTACACACGACTCACAACTGATTTCGTTCGAACACTTCCGGAACAAGTGCTTCGCTGACGAATTTTGTTCGAACCACAACGCTGTAAATGCTTCACCCACGTACTACAAATAC
Organism: Procambarus clarkii; assembly: GCF_040958095.1. Classification (NCBI taxonomy): domain Eukaryota; kingdom Metazoa; phylum Arthropoda; class Malacostraca; order Decapoda; family Cambaridae; genus Procambarus; species Procambarus clarkii. The sequence goes on from NC_091164.1 coordinate 9,995,037, forward strand.
AAATAATCGCCAACAGAACCTAAACACCTAACCTAACCTATGCCTTTATATGCACAATATGTTAATATATTATAATATTAATTTATATTTGAGAAAATTCCCGTTTTGAATGAACAGCATGAAAAAAAATTATGAATGCGTCTGCTGGGTCGACCGCTGGATGTAATGGACTGAGTTGAGGCAACCCGTCCTCGACTCAAGTCCATTACATTCCAGCCGTCGGCCCCACAGACGCATTCATAAATTTTAACATGCTGTTCATTCAAAACGGGAATTTTCGCAAGTATAAATTAATATTATAATATATTAGCATATTGTGTATATATAGGCATAGGTTAGGTTAGCTTAGGTTAGGTGTTTAGGTTCTGTTGGCGATTATTTGTATTTGTAGTACGTGGGTGAAGCATTTATAGCGTTGTGGTTCGAACAAAATTCGTCAGTGAAGCACTTGTTCCGGATATGTTCGAACGTCAGCAGTTGTGAGTCGTGTGTAAACCGTTTTTCATTCATAAACAGCTGGGGTTTGGCGGGTGCATGGAATCACTTTTGGATCTTCGGAGGACGGGCTGGTCGAGGACGGGTTGGTTTATGAGGACGGGCTGACTCAACTAATGTCGTTCGAACTTTTCTCGAAAGCTTTCTTCTATGTTCGAATCGTGCCATTATAAGTGCTTCACTCAAGTCCTACAAGAACAAATAATTGCCACCTGAACCTGCATACCTAAGCATAACTATATATAAATTTCCTATAAACAATATTAATTTATATATGCAAAATACTAATTTCGATTACACAGTGTGATCAAATTAACGAATGAATCTTTAAGGTCGACCGCAGTTTGGGCAATTTGCTAAATCAAAGTTAACGAAAACATCTAACTTAACCTATTCCTGACGCACTGAGTGGTGTAACAAAGGAGGCCTTGTCGAGGACCGGGCCGCGGGGACACTAACCCCCGAAATCATCTCAAGATAACCTCAAGATAACCCAAGACGGTAGGGGGGGTGGGGGAGGGGGTCTCCGCTGGCATCACACCTTCAAAAACGTTCTCCAGAGACCAGTTTGAGGAGCCGAGCAAGAACTGGCAGCTGGCTGCTCTTCGCGGAGATAAGAAAGAGGGTGACGGGACACTACCAAAAACTTGCCTCTGGTTACCCCTCCCCGTCGTTAATTTGCACCACCACCACTGCCGCAAGCACCACCACCACTAGCCACAATCACCTGCACCACTACCACAATCACCACCACCATTACCATTAATGATTCGGAAGCGGAAATAATGTTATCTCCAGAGGCACACAAAGTGACATGGGCAGCACATGGGACGCTGTCAAACGTCCTATGTGCTGCCCATGGGACCAGCAGCAACAACAGCAGCAACAGCAGCAACAGCAGCAGCAGCAGCAGCAGCAGCAGCAGCAACAGCAGCAACAGCAGCAGCAGCAGCAACAGCAGCAGCAGCAGCAGCAACAGCAGCAGCAGCAGCAACAGCAGCAGCAGCAGCAACAGCAGCAGTGGCCAGCGGGGACACCCAAGAACCGGTCCAGGGCGGAAATGGGCCGTCAGGGAGCACAGTCTCAGTACTGAGCAACAACAACGACTCAGAATCTTAAGTCAAAAACCTGAGGAGAACCTGCTACTGTGACCGTGGGATCTGAGGCCCCCACACTGGTGGCGTGTTGGGGCCCCCACACTGGTGGCGTGTTGGGTGGGTGGGGGGGGGGGGGGGGCAGGGGGATGGGGAGGAGGGGGACGGGGAGGACGGGGGGAGCAGGGGGACGGGGAGCAGGGGGGAGCAGGGGGACGGGGAAGGGGGGGAAGACAGGAGAGGGTGTTTGTATATAGGCATGCATATGTGTGAATATATATGTATGTATATATGTGTATGTACGAACAACTCGATAAATAATAATAATAAAATAAAGAGCCTTAAACAGAACAACATGTGTGGAAGCATTGGAGTGTGTATATATGAATGCTACACAGTATTCATCTATAGACATCCATATGTGGTGAAACACATGTGAAGAACCTCTCACACACTCACAGCTCCCTGACAAGAGGGAGCCAGCTTAGCTTAGCTGCCAACACCCACACATCGTGTCAGCAAGGCGGACAGCCCGCCTGCTTTCACTGTATTTCCCATCCTGTCACTTGTCACCCCCAGAAATCTTAAAGACGGAAAGAATCACTTTAAGAAAACAACGACACTTAAAAAAAGTCAACTTTCTCCAATTTGTGCCATTTTCCATGTGCTCTCTGGGTGTTATTTCTCCATGTGTCGTTTAACGTGTCGTTCCCCGCGTACTGTTGCTCCTGTCGTCTCCCACGTTAAAAACTGAGTCGTTCGTTGATCAGACCACACACTAGAAGGTGAAGGGACGACGACGTTTCACACAATCGACTTGAGAATGGTCCACGACGGACCGAAACGTCGTCGGAACATCTTCCATATCACTACCCAGCGACTACCTGTTAAGGAAGGAAGGCTTCCACCTCAACACTCCCACAGTGACCTAACCTTCAGGAGACAGCAGAGAGGAAGAAGTAGGATTTAAGTGCATAAAAACACGTGGATATATTTCACTCGGGTGAGTGGTAGCTGACCTTCTGTTTTAAGCCTCAGTGGATTGTATTTATGGGAGGAAAGGAGTTGAAGGCTTGAAGTGCAATTAGGCTTCTCGGTAATATATTAGGGCAACCGCCCGTAGATTTATATATGGTTAAAGGTTAAGGCGCTATCGCACGCACATACACGCGCGCACACACAAACACACACACACACACACACACACACACACACACACACACACACACACACACACACACACACACACACACACACACACACACACACACACACACACACACACACACACACACACACACACACACACACACAAGGGGCACACGCACTTGGGGACACAGGTGGAAACTGAGTGCCCAAATGAGCCACAGAGGTATTAGAAAGAACTTTTTTAGTGTCAGAGTGGCTGACAAATGGAATGCATTAGGCAGTGATGTGGTGGAGGCTGACTCCATACACAGTTTCAAGTGTAGATATGATAGAGCCCATTGGGCTCTATCAGGCTCAGGAACCTGTACACCAGTTGATTGACGGTTGAGAGGCGGGACCAAAGAGCCAGAGCTCAACCCCCGCAAGCACAACTAGGTGAGTACACACACACACACACACAGGCCACACCTGGGGGCCTCGTAGCCTGGTGGATAGCGCGCAGGACTCGTAATTCTGTGGCGCGGGTTCGATTCCCGCACGAGGCAGAAACAAATGGGCAAAGTTTCTTTCACCCTAAGTGCCCCTGTTACCTAGCAGTAAATAGGTACCTGGGAGTTAGTCAGCTGTCACGGGCTGCTTCCTGGGGTGTGTGTGTGTGTGTGGTGTGAAAAAAAAAAAATAGTAGTTAGTAAACAGTTGATTGACAGTTGAGAGGCGGGCCGAAAGAGCAAAGCTCAACCCCCGCAAAAACACAACTAGTAAACACACGTTTAAAAAAAAAAACTGGAGAAATGGTCAAGAAAATATAGCTACTAAATTTCAACTGAGGAAAGTGTAAAGTTTCAGGCTAAGCCTAAGCCAGAGGACCCGAAACAGAAAACGGGACAGTACATCACTTTCGTGAGCCGATTCCATTTTAAATTACATCCTTTTTAAGCCTGAGTGCGCGCATACGAGCGAAAAGCGACGTGGTTTGTAAGAGGACGGATTGCCGTAGTAGCTGTCTAATTACCAGATACCTATTTACTGCTAGGTGAACAGGTCCATCGCGTAAAAGAAACTGCCTAATTGTTACTGCCTCGACCTGAATCGAACCTGGGGCCCCTTAGGACTACGACCCCAGAGCGATGTCCACTCGGTATTCGAACCTACGCTCGGAAAGTCCCCAGCTGCACCTTAGTAAAAACCACATTTAAGGTGGTAAAGAGAAAAAGAGAGAGAGAGAGAGAGAGAGAGAGAGAGAGAGAGAGAGAGAGAGAGAGAGAGAGAGAGAGAGAGAGAGAGAGAGAGAGAGAGAGAGAGAGAGAGAGAGAGAGAGAGAGAGAGAGAGAGAGAGAGAGAGAGAGAGAGAGAGAGAGAGAGAGAGAGAGAGAGAGAGAGCGAGCAGACAATAGGCGTCAATGTTCCCTTGGCCAGACGTGCAGTTAGTGCAGTGAGTGACCGGTGTCCCAGTGGGACGTTGGGACCGTAACTCCCGGTAATTACCCCACTAACTTGAGGGGCGCGCCGAGTACATCAGAGCAATGA
>NC_091164.1:10004301-10027280 GCF_040958095.1 Procambarus clarkii
GGCCGGGGAGACATTGATCCTCAGAACGATATCAAAGGCTCAAGGTGGCAAGGAGCTAGCTGATGAGTGGATACGGGAATATCAAGAGGTGGCCGACAGTCTTGGACTCCGTCAGCTGGTCCCATACCCGATTGATTGATGAAGATTAAGCCACCCAAGAGGTGGCACGGGCATGAATAGCCCGTAAGTGGTGGCCCTTTTGAGCCATTACCAGTATCAAGAGCTGATACTGGAGATGTGTGGAGGCGCGACTGCACCCTGCGTGACGGGAGATGTCTCCCGGACCAAAGGGTGACCAAATGGTCTCCCATACCCAGCCCGGCCTTATGTTTATGGCCCCTCACTCTAAACCTCCCCTATCTTAATATTTACGGTGGTTGAAGGACCGCGCCCTGTGGCCGCTCCTAACCTATCCACACCCGCCTGCCTGCCTTGCAGGCTTTCAGTCTCTCCCTCCCTCAGTCACCGCGTCTCTCAGATGGTCAAAGGCCTCAAATTCTTTGTATCGTCAGGTAGAGAGTCAGCGTACCTGCTATAGCCCTCCTTAGCTAGCAGGCGTGGTTTATGAGGGTGTGGGGAAGGTCCGTGGTGACGCGTTGCTGAGCGTGGCTCAAAGTGTCGCTGGCCTGGGCTTGGTTACTGGTGGTACACGTGTGTGTGTCTGTGTGTTCCTGGCCAGTATTGCTTTTATAAGATGTAGCCGACACTCGTCCTTGCAACATCGCCTGGGTGAGGAGCCAATATGGACCAGCTGGGGTGAGGAGCCAATATGGACCAGCTGGGTGAGGAGCCAATATGGACCAGCTGGGTGAGGAGCCAACATGGACCAGCTGGGTGAGGAGCCAATATGGACCAGCTGGGTGAGGAGCCAACATGGACCAGCTGGGTGAGGAGCCAATATGGACCAGCTGGGTGAGGAACCAACATGGACCAGCTGGGGTGAGGAGCCAATATGGACCAGCTGGGGTGAGGGGCCAATATGGACCAGCTGGGGTGAGGGGCCAACATAGACCAGCTACAGGGAGTGTCCAGCTCCCTCACAACTCACGCCCTGTAACACCCTCTCCCATAACAAAACACTCATTACCTGAGACAAATTACACAGACCAGGTGTTATTGGGGGTGTGGATGGGGGTTGGGGGAGGCTGGGCGGTGTGAGTTGGGGAGATGGGTGGGGAAAATGACTGTGGAGTGGTGGGAAGGGCGAAGAAAACCTGCTTTCAAACTGGATATGACCTCTACTGTTAAAGTGCACCAGTCAAACGATTGCTCGCGACCCCTGCTCGTGAGTGAGGGGGCTCACCTAGTTGTGCTGGCGGGGGGTTGAGCTCTGGCTCCCGCCTCTCAACTGTCAATCAACTGGTGTACAGGTTCCTGAGCCTATTGGGCTCGTATCATATCTACATTTGCAACTGTGTATGGAGTCGGCCTCCACCACATCACTGCCTAATGCATTCCATTTGTCAACTACTCTGACACTAAAAAAGTTCTTTCTTATATCTCCGTGGCTCATTTGGGCACTCAGACCTGTGTCCCCTTGTGCGTGTGCCCCTTGTGTTAAATAGCCTGTCTTTATCTACCCTGCCTCTGTGTGTGTGTGTGTGTGTGTGTGTGTGTGTGTGTGTGTGTGTGTGTGTGTGTGTGTGTGTGTGTGTGTGTGTGTGTGTGTGTGTGTGTGTGTGTGTAAGCCACAATCACCCCCCCACCAGTCACCTCCCGCTGGTCTCATCAACACCACAACAAGGGGACGAAATAAGAATCAATAAGGGTTCCTAATATGAACTAAATCCAGAGTACCTGTTTTAGAATCACAACTTGAGTGCCCAGACGTACCGGGCAACGACCAATCAGGAAAACGACCATTCAGGAAAACGACCAATCAGGAAAACGACCATTCAGGAAAACGACCATTCAGGAAAACGACCAATCAGGAAAACGACCATTCAGGAAAACGACCAATCAGGAAAACGACCATTCAGGAAAACGACCAATCAGGAAAACGACCATTCAGGAAAGCGACCATTCAGGAAAACGACCAATCAGGAAAACGACCATTCAGGAAAACGACCATTCAGGAAAACGACCAATCAGGAAAACGACCAATCAGGAAAATGATCGATAAGGAAGCAAACTTCGAATAGAAAGATTAGGTTACTCATACCTGGAACTGGATTGTACCTGCTTGATGGGAGTTCTGGGAAGTTCTTCTACTCCCCAAGCCCGGCCCGAGGCCAGGCTTGACTTGTGAGAGTTTGGTCCACCAGGCTGTTTGTTGCTTGGAGCGACCCGCAGGCCCTCGTATCCCACCACAGCCCGGTTGGTCCGGGTTTTCCTGACCTGGCCCAACCTGACTGTCCTTTGTTCACATGTTATCTCCCGATGGCAGGAGTGAGCGTGTTTGTGAGAGAGCGAGACGGGTGTATGTGTGTGATAGAGACAGAGACATAAGAGGGAGAGAATAATAATTTCAATAATCTCTCGCATGATAAATGTACTGAAGTGATTCAGTCCCCGCCAGACCAAAACAGTCCCCGCCAGACCAAAACAGTCCCCGCCAGACCGAAACAGTCCCCGCCAGACCGAAACAGTCCCCGCCAGACCAAAACAGTCCCCGCCAGACCGAAACAGTCCCCGCCAGACCAAAACAGTCCCCGCCAGACCAAAACAGTCCCCGCCAGACCAAAACAGTCCCCGCCAGACCAAAACAGTCCCCGCCAGACCAAAACAGTCCCCGCCGGACCGAAACCGTCCCCGCCAGACCAAAACAGTCCCCGCCAGACCAAAACAGTCCCCGCCAGACCAAAACAGTCCCCGCCGGACCGAAACAGTCCCCGCCAGACCGAAACAGTCCCCGCCAGACCAAAACAGTCCCCGCCAGACCAAAACAGTCCCCGCCGGACCGAAACAGTCCCCGCCAGACCAAAACAGTCCCCGCCAGACCGAAACAGTCCCCGCCAGACCAAAACAGTCCCCGCCAGACCGAAACAGTCCCCGCCAGACCAAAACAGTCCCCGCCAGACCAAAACAGTCCCCGCCAGACCAAAACAGCCCCCGCCAGACCGAAACAGTCCCCGCCAGACCAAAACAGTCCCCGCCAGACCAAAACAGTCCCCGCCGGACCAAAACAGTCCCCGCCGGACCAAAACAGTCCCCGCCGGACCGAAACAGTCCCCGCCAGACGAAAACAGTCCCCGCCAGACCAAAACAGTCCCCGCCAGACCGAAACAGTCCCCGCCAGACCGAAACAGTCCCCGCCAGACCAAAACAGTCCCCGCCAGACCAAAACAGTCCCCGCCAGACTAAAACAGTCCCCGCCAGACCAAAACAGTCCCCGCCAGACCAAAACAGTCCCCGCCAGACCAAACAGATCCCTCTGGGACCGAACAACAAGGACGAAGCCCTCCACACTACAGATCCACAGGTTCGGGACAGGAACACATATCTAGGTACACATTTATTACTTGTGCCTGTAAGATCGTGCTGTTAGCTCTTGGACCCCGCCTTTCTAACCGTCGGGTGTCAAATGTACTTACCCCCGACTTAATTTTCTCTACGTATCTACTACATTCATTCGTTCCTCCCTCTCTCTCTCTCTCTCTCTCTCTCTCTCTCTCTCTCAGGATGCAGTCCGTAGCAGTTATTCAGTTATTTAACATCCAGGTACCCATTAACTGTCAGGTGAACATAGGCATCCAATGAAAGAAACTGTTCATTTGTTTCTGTCTTGACTGTGAATCGAACCCGTGCCCTTTGGACTACGACTCCCGAGTGCTGTCCGCGTATTTGTACAAAACACACACACAGATGTGTGGGGGCCTGCCGGCTGAGTGGACAGCGCTCAGGATTCGTAGTCCTAAGGATCCGGGATCGATCCCCAGCGGAGGCGGAAACAAATGGGCAGAGTTTCATTCACCTTGATGCCCCTATTCACCTAGCAGTAAATAGGTACTTGGGAGTTAGACAGCCGCGACGGGCTACTTCCTGGGGGTGTGTGTATGTGGAAACAAATCAGTTGATTGACTGTTGAGAGGCGGGCCCAAAGAGCCAGAGCTCAACCCCCGCAGGCACAACTAGGCGAGTACACACACCTCGTGTGTGTAGACCGAAAGCCTTAGAGTGGCCTTAGACCGAGGCCTTAGAGTGGCCTGGTAGCCTGGTGGATAGCGCGCAGGACTCGTAATTCTGTGGCGCGGGTTCGATTCCCGCACGAGGCAGAAACAAATGGGCAAAGTTTCTTTCACCCTGAATGCCCCTGTTACCTAGCAGTAAATAGGTACCTGGGAGTTAGTCAGCTGTCACGGGCTGCTTCCTGGGGGTGGAGGCCTGGTCGAGGACCGGGCCGCGGGGACACTAAAGCCCCGAAATCATCTCAAGATAACCTCAAGATAACCACCCACGCCGCCAACACGGGTTCAGTGACGGAAAATCTTGCCTCACAAATTTAAGACAATTCCATGACAAGGCGACACAAATTAGACAAGACAGAGGAGTGGGCAGGCTGCATATATTTGGATTCTCTCTCTCAAAAAAAATCCCTTCACACAGTATTCCGAAACAGAGAAGTGCACAAGTGGGAGAAGCAAGCAGGAGTGACTGAAGAAGGTGCTCTGGTGATTGTTGTCACCCGAGGCTGCTAGTTTATTGTGCACCCCATACTCATCCTGTGAGCGGTAGCGCAAAAAGGATTACAGAGGGCACAAAAGGTCTTTATCAGACCTCAACGGAGATTATTACATTAACAATTTCATCTATCCTTCACACCTTATAATTACAATGTCAGCTGTTTACAGAGAATGTTCTATTTCAAGAGCTATATATTTACAGTACGTCATTATACATTAATGGTAGGTCTTATCAGTGGATAAGGGAGTACCTAACCAACAGAAAACGGTGAGTCACCTAAGGAAAGAGATCTGAGACTGGCAAGTCATCACCAGCGGAGTACCACAGGGCGAGGTACTCTGAACTAGCCAGTTCTTCAACCTCCTCTCAATATTTGCTGATGACATAACATTATGAAGATCTTGAGGTTATCTTGAGATGATTTCTGGGCTTTGGTGTCCCCGCGGCCCGGTCCTCGACCAAGCCTCTACCCCCAGGAAGCAGCCCGTGACAGCTGACTAACTCCCAAGTACCTATTTACTGCTAGGTAACAGGAGCAATCAGGGTGAAAGAAACTCTGCCCACTGTTTCTCGCCGGCGCCCGAGATCGAACCCGGGACCACAGGATCACGCATCCAGTGTTCTGTCAGCTCAGCCGCCGGCTCCCTTAAGACAAGAGGGATTAAGACAAGAGGGGCATATCAGGAAACTAAAAACATTAAAACCCGTCTCCACCCAAACAAAATCAGTGGTTGATTGACAGTTGAGAGGCGGGCCTAGAGAGCCAGAGCTCGACCCCCGCAAGCACAACTAGGTGAATACAACTAGGTGAATAAACACACACACACCAGTTATACTTACAGAGACCAAACTGGCAGCGCAGTGTTCCAGACGACCACCTCACAAGAAGCAAGGTTACAGGACGAGACCCTAATAATCAAGAACAATTAAGACACACGGAGGTGGCCATTCCCGCCAGCCAAGACACCCATTCTAAAAAAGGAGGGTCTCGGAGGGGATGCATAAACATAACGACGTTAACAATATATTGAAGACTGGCAACCCGTCCTCTTGTCTATTTGGTCGCATTTTTTACGGAGTTGACCAATCTCTTCCAAAAATCGACTTATTATTTTGATCAGTTTTGACCAATATTAACGTTTTCTATGCATCGGGGATCGATAGGTTAGATGGGTTGCTTAGGTTTGTACGTTTATGGGCCAAGATTCACCAAGCTTTTATATATCCACTTACGAAACCTGTCCATCTTTCCTCGATCATGACGGCTTGCTCTGTATTTACTAAAACAGTCTACGAAAATGGAAACTTCACAACCCAAGGTTATTATTGCATATATATATATATATAAATATATATATATATATATATATATATATATATATATATATATATATATATATATATATGCAGAATAACCACATATGAAAAATAGAAAATGCTTAACGCGTTTTCGGCTAATTCGCCTTCATCAGAGCAAAGTAGAATCATTCAGTAGTCATTCTACTTTGCTCTGATGAAGGCGAATTAGCCGAAAACGCGTTAAGCATTTTCTATTTTTCATATGTGGTTATTCTGCATACTTGGATCAGTGTTTTTGTGATCATTGTTGCATATATATATATATATATATATATATATATATTGTGACGATAATCTCCTTCAAGAGATTGAGCCTGCTCTTCCCTCCAAAATTACGTCTTCACAATTATATAAAAAGACTATGGAAGAAATGTCCAACAACGACAACACCACCAACAAGGCTTGCCAGGGTGAGCAGAAACGTATACAGCCAGCCACCTGTTCGAACTCCAACCACCAAACTACCCGTTGATCGCTACGACTCCGCTGATTGGTCGCCGGTCTGGCTGCACCTGCACTCGCCCCCCAATACTACCTGATGTCTGGGGTCGCCCCAACATCAGTCCTCAGAATGTTCCGTGCTTTCGTAGCCAGCACTCCTCCCAGCTAGACGTTAGCGTGTACTGAGAGAGGTGGTGGCTTTAAGCCAATATTCCAGCACCTCCCACTTACCTTTGTGTTGCACTTCTTGTTATTTTGCCTTAACGTAACTTTTCATTGTGTCATTTAAGTATTCTTATTATTTTTGATTCATTGATTTTATTATAAGAATTTGTTTGTGCATTATTTTCATGTTTTGATTTATTTAACGTAATTAAAATTTCATTGTTAAAGTTTACTTGTGTTTTGTGTGTCTTCTCCTTACCTTACCACAGACGAAGTTCCAGTTTTTCTATTTTTTTTTATAACTATGTGACGAGGCCATACCCCTAGCCTTAAACAGCCGAACACCAACGCGTTACCGTCACAAGTTATATGGGGGCCCTGTCCGGGAGCTTCACTCAGGTACTGGTGCCAAGTGGTAATTTATGGTAAGCGTATTTAACTTTGTTAACGTAGCTTTACTATTTTTCATTCAATTTCATTTTTTATAAGGTGCGGTGTATTGTGCATTACGAGAGTAACATATAGTGAAGGTGAGACAACTTTGGATTACGTGGTGACTGTAGGCCGCAGTCATACTCTTAATTGGTCATCTCTCCCTCCGTGTTATTACTCGTGTTTACCATCTATGTCCCTTGAATATTTCTCATTCTGACAGATCATCATATTGGTACCCTGGTACTGTGGTCTGCCCCGGGTCAAGAGTACCCAATCTTCTGCAATCTGACTGTAGGAGGACAAAGAGGGCCATAGTTCCTCTAGCTCGAACTTTAGTTGCTGAATTGGGACCTCAGCAGCAGTTCTCGTCACCAGTTGACACCTCGCACCCCTACACGTCAGTCAGAGATGATGATACATACAACGGTAGGGAATTAGCTTATTTTTTCAGAGCACAAAAGTTCGCTAATTCTGTAAGTATCATATTAAATTCAGTGGGAAAAACTTGCTTTATGTCCTATAGAGACTCGGCAAGGTATGCCTACATCCTTGGACTACCAATTTTACTTTTGAAGCATTTAACTGTTTCATTTGTGTTCGAAACTTTGTTTCATTTGTTAGTAGGATTTTCTTGCCCTTATTCTCTTACATGAGTACCGGGTACAAGATTTCCTGCGCCCTTGATTTAATTTAATCATTTAATATCTTTCACTTAACGTTAATTGTTAAAGATCACACAGGATAGGTACCAGTTGCCACGTTGTCCTGTTTCTGACATTTCATTATTGAACATTCGTGTACCTTTATTTGCTAATTTCACCATGTTTCGTCTCCAAACTTTCCGTGCAAATCCAGCAGGTGAAATAGGGACTTTAAGTCGTGCCAAGAGGACTGAACTACAAACTCTTGCACATGAGTATCAACTAGAAGTTCCCTACCAAGCCAACAAAAATGACCTACACAACCTGTTGCTGGATTACTATTTAGAGCAAGGTAAGATAGACTCTGAAACTCATGAAACTTACTATATTGCAGATAAAACTGATTTGGCGACGATGAAACTCAAGCTAGAGCTGGCTAAGATTGAACGTGAGCAGCAAAGAGAAGCAGCTACCATACGAAGGGAAGAACAAGAACGCGAAGCTGCCTTGAGGAGAGAAGAACACGAACGTGGACTCGCCCTCCACGAACGTGAGGTCGCCTTGCTCCATGAACGTGAACGAGTACAGCTTGAAACACTCCAGGAGCGGGAACGCTTACAGCTTGAAACCAAACAACGCGAGTTGGAAATGCAACGCGAACATGACAAGCAACAAGCAACTCTGGCTCTAGAGTGTCGTCAACGTGAAATCGCCTTGGAAACTTCCCACTTCACTCAACGCCAACAAGCTACTGCCAATCTTCCCGTCAGTTTTAATATATCACATGCAAGTAAGTTAATGCCATCCTTTGTAGAAGCAGAAGTTGATGTGTTCTTTACCACCTTTGAAACCCTTGCTAATCAACTCAGTTAGCCTGTCGACCAATGGGCCACACTTCTCAGAGTCCATCTTACAGGTAGAGCTGCAGTCACACTCAGTACTTTGGCGTCTGAGAATGACTACTACACTCTGAAACAAGCAGTGTTGGACGCCTACCTACTTTCCACCGAAAGTTATAGAAGGAAATTCCGTGACCACCTGAAGGCAAGTACCACTACCTTCCTCGAGTTTGCTAACACGAAACGGAGGTATTTCATGAAATGGCTGGAAGCAGCACATGTCTCTACTTTTACAGAACTCGTCAACCTGATGCTTGTTGAAGAATTCTTGAGACGTGTGCCGCCTCCTGTCCGCCTCTACTTAGCAGATAAAGAAGAAACCGACTACCTGAAGTGTGCTAAGTCGGCTGACACTTACAGCCTCATCCACCGGCTGACACCCGAACCATCCTCCAGTAAGAAGTCGTGGTACAGTTACGAGAAGGTGAGCCCCGATCAAGCTGGTTCACAACTGTACTGCAAGTATTGTAGACTCTATGGACATACCATAGACAAGTGTGGTAAGTCTCAATACAAGGGAACCACTGACCAACAACGACCCAAACCAACTCCTCCTAAGTCCGGTAAGCCTGTGATGAATGTTGGTGTTGATGTTAATGATCTTTCTCTTTTCAGTAACCACCTGTATACTGGAACTGTCTCTGCCAACGGTTCAAATCCGGAGGGACGTTTCAAATTGAAGATCTTGAGGGACACAGCGGCTCTACAATCGATCATCTTGAAGTCGGCTGTGCCCAACATCGTCTACACCGGGGAAACAGTCTTCATCACTGACCTCACTGCTACCACTCCATACCCTCTCGCCAGAGTCCACCTGGATTGTCCCTACGTGAACGGGGAAGTCCAAGTCGCCGTCAGGGAAAAGCCTTTTCCCATGCCTGGAGTGCAACTTCTCCTAGGCAACGACTTGGCAGAAGACCTGCAACCGACCAACCTGATCGTCATGGACAAACCCCAGGTGTGTAACTCTGTGCCAAGTAACCCTATTCTTGAGTATGTTCCAGCAGAGGTTCAAGAGAGTGATGAAGTTTCTCCTCCGGTTCTCGTGACCACCCGTGCACAAGCCGCACGTCCACAGCCAGCTGACTCTACTGCTACCGCTGTCCCTCAAGACCCTCAGAAACTACCCCCGCATCTGACCAAGTTGGAGTTCCGTAAGTTGCAGAGGGAAGATCTTACTTTAACACCATTGTTTTTCCAGGCTGAGACTCAACCCGACAGTATTCCTGGGTTCTTCCTAGAGAACGACTTGCTCTACCGCAGATATAGACCCAGTAAACTGAAGGAGGAGGACGATTGGGCCAACATCGAACAACTTGTGATTCCCACCAGCCTGCGGCCCACTATTCTACACCTGGCCCATGGAGCATTCTCCCACTACGGCTTCAACAAGACTTACCATGGGATTCGTCAAGACTACTACTGGCCAGGTATGGTAAACAACGTCAAACAGTACGTAAAACAGTGTCATACATGTCAGATGGCAGGCAAACCGAACGTCTCCATTCCCAGAGCACCACTGATTCCCATACAGGTGCCTGTGGAACCTTTCCACAGACTCATAATAGACTGTGTTGGTCCTTTACCTCGGACCAGTTCAGGTAACGCCTACATCCTAACCATCCTGTGTCCTACCACCAGATTTCCCATAGCAGTTCCAGTGAAGAACATCACGGCTGCTACGGTTATCAAACATCTACTGAAGATCTTCACTCAATACGGATTTCCCAGGGAGATTCAAAGTGATTGTGGCACCAACTTCACCAGTGATCTCTTCAAAAAGACACTGGAGGAGTTCAACATCAAACAGGTATTGTCCAGCCCCTATCATCCTGCTTCACAGGGTTCTCTTGAACGTAGTCATCAGACCATCAAAGCACTCTTGAAAAAGTTTTGTAGTGAAACCTCGAAGGATTGGGATAAGCAGATTGACCTAATAATGTGTATTTTCAGAAGTCTCCCCAATGAGTCCCTAGGAGTATCTCCTTATGAGATGCTCTACGGCCGTAAGTGCCGTACTCCCCTTAAGGCTTTCAAAGACTCTCTCAGAGATGCCACCTTCAGTGAGCATCAGAATGTGCCCCAGTTTCTTCAAAACCTTCAACACATTCTAGAGAGAGTCCACCGCTTTGCTCATGATAATCTATTGAAAGCCCAGGTGAGAATGAAGACTCATTACGACCAGACCAGCAAAGTAAGAAAATTCAAGCCGGGAGACTTCGTCCTTGCTTATTTCCCTATCCCAGGTTCACCTTTACAAAACAGATTTTCAGGACCCTACTGCGTCAAAAGAGTGCAGAAGCAACAACACATACGTCATAGAGACTCCAGATAGGCGGCGGAAGACCCAGCTGTGCCACGTCAACCTCCTGAAGCAATATAATGGTACTCCTCCCACTGTCTTGATTAATTGTTCTACCTTCACAGAACCCTACATCCACAGTGAGACCATCCCGGCTTCTTCTCCCGAAAGCACTGACAAGGAGTCGGCGCTTTCTAATTCCAAAATCCTTAATGATCTTCCCAAATGCTTTCAGGATAATAATCGTGCTCCTATGCCCTCTTCTAATTCCACTCTCACCTCGTCAGATAAACCCTACATCCTCCATGTCGACGCCAATGGTACCGACGATGGTGGTGTCGTGATGCAGCAACGAGGCGAGAAGAATTCACCTGTCAGCGACTACTGCTACAAGGAACGACGGAACAATTGGCAAGGAGCTACTCTTCCTCATCCTGAAGCTTCAGCACTTCACTCCACACCTGAAAAGTGCTCGGTCCACCATCAATACGGACCACACCACCCTACACCTCCTGCAGCACGCCCACTTCTCATCTCAACGTCTTCTACTATGGGCTTGCTAACTGCAGAAATTCAACCTGGAGACACGCTATACCAAGAGTCTGACAACATCTTAGCCCATGATCTCTCCAGAGTTTATAAAGTAGAAGCAACTCCATCCATTACTCCACCACATAACGACGTACTTCTTCCAGAACCGCAGGCTTCGGGGGAGAGTTGTGACGATAATCTCCTTCAAGAGATTGAGCCTGCTCTTCCCTCCAAAATTACGTCTTCACAATTATATAAAAAGACTATGGAAGAAATGTCCAACAACGACAACACCACCAACAAGGCTTGCCAGGGTGAGCAGAAACGTATACAGCCAGCCACCTGTTCGAACTCCAACCACCAAACTACCCGTTGATCGCTACGACTCCGCTGATTGGTCGCCGGTCTGGCTGCACCTGCACTCGCCCCCCAATACTACCTGATGTCTGGGGTCGCCCCAACATCAGTCCTCAGAATGTTCCGTGCTTTCGTAGCCAGCACTCCTCCCAGCTAGACGTTAGCGTGTACTGAGAGAGGTGGTGGCTTTAAGCCAATATTCCAGCACCTCCCACTTACCTTTGTGTTGCACTTCTTGTTATTTTGCCTTAACGTAACTTTTCATTGTGTCATTTAAGTATTCTTATTATTTTTGATTCATTGATTTTATTATAAGAATTTGTTTGTGCATTATTTTCATGTTTTGATTTATTTAACGTAATTAAAATTTCATTGTTAAAGTTTACTTGTGTTTTGTGTGTCTTCTCCTTACCTTACCACAGACGAAGTTCCAGTTTTTCTATTTTTTTTTATAACTATGTGACGAGGCCATACCCCTAGCCTTAAACAGCCGAACACCAACGCGTTACCGTCACAATATATATATAATATATATATTTGAGCTCGCTTCCGAGCAGCTCAAACTGTTCAATAAATGTAAACTAAGCCGCCAGAATTGAGGAAAGATGTACAGGTTTCGTAGTTGAACACGTAAATGCTTGCTGAATCTTCTCCCTGGTTAGGCAAAAGGTAATTGTTTTAGAGAAAGAACGGGCTGGTAAGCCTGGCCTCGGGCCGGGCTTGGGGAGTAAAAGAACTCCCAGAACCCCATCAACCAGGTATGAAGCAAGTATCAAGCAGGTATCAAGTAGGTATGAAGCAAGTATCAAGCAGGTATCAAGTAGGTATGAAGCAAGTATCAAGCAAGTATCAAGTAGGTATGAAGCAAGTATCAAGCAAGTATCAAGTAGGTATCAAGTAGGTATCAAGCAAGTATCAAACAGGTATCAAGCAAGTATCAAGCAGGTATCAAGTAGGTATCAAGCAAGTATCAAGCAGGTATCAAGCAAGTATCAAACAGGTATCAAGCAGGTATCAAGCAGGAGGGAAGCCCCTGGGGGACCCCTCCACCGTCACCTCCGGAGTAAGGCCCTGACCATACCCCGTCCTCACAGGAATCTGACAGTGTTCAACACACAATGCGATCAATCGTCGGGATATTTACCATTCGATTTTCCACTCTGTACCAACTGCAACCACTTTGCCTAGCCAGCAACGTACAAACCCAAACAACCCCATCTAACCTATGCATCGAGCCTAGGATAGGGGGGTTAGATCTAACCTCTACGCATCAAGGCATAGAGAACGTCAACATTTACTTACACGTTGCATTTTAAGGAAATTACACAGATTCTTATATAAATAACAGCCTGATGAATCACACCGGTCGACGGGGGTGACGCACTCGGGCGAAATTCTCTCAGCTCGAAGCCTTAATGGTCCAGCCCGTCCTCTCACAACTAATAGGTCGTAATTTTTACGTTAGCTTAATCAACGTTACAAATGCCACCGTAGGAAATGTAGACGTTTATCTCTCAGAATGTTTGGTAATATGTTTATTGCTTGTGATGTGTTTATATGTATGTATTAACACGATGTACTGAACGGGGTGAGAATAGCTTGAGCTACCTCATCCCTTTGTGTGTATTTTACATCAATAAACTTATTTCAATTTCAATTTCAATGCCACCTATTGAGACAAACAAGAGTGCCTGGGTGAGCTGTATCGGGCTGGTGCATCAACGATCCTGGTTCTTACCTCCCTTAAGGCACTTTACGGGCTATTCATGCCCGTGCCACCTCTTGGGTGGCTTAATCTTTATCAATCAATCAATCTTAAGGCACCATTCCTTCCCTCCCGTCCCATCCCAAATCCTTATCCCAATCCCTTCCAAGTACTATACGGCTTGGCGCTTTCCCTCGGATAGTTCCCTCAAGGTCCCTAATTGTCAGTTTACAATTCTTGTTCAGGTAGTTCCTACGGCATGACTATATCCCCCCATCAGTCATGAATGGTTCACCGGCTCATTAATATCATCATGGCACAAGAGTGATGAATACGGGGGAGGGGGGGGGGGGGAACGGGGGAGAGGGTGAGGGGGGGGGGGAGAGGGGAAGTTTCCTGACCCGGAAAAGGGTTGAATTTAATGTTCTCCGCCTCAATATGGGTGAACACATCAGCCCCGCTCCTGTGCCAGGTAAGTCCACTACGGGCTCTCCATAGCCCGTGCTACTTAGAACTTTTTGTTCTCAGTAGCTGAATCTTAAACAACAACACTCTGGGTGGCCAATTTTGATCTTACTAGGGAACCATTAGGTGTAAAACAACAACAACAACAACACTCAGACAGCAGAGCAATTTATCTAGCTCTAATTATTACTATTTTTTTGTTTTTTGCCCCGAGGGGCGAGTTTATTGGGCAGCGTCACTCATCCTGTGAGCGGACACACATTCAGTCGGGAGACATCTCCCGTCACACAGGGTGCAGTCGCACCTCCACAGATCTCCAGTATCAGCTCATGATACTGGTAATGGCTCAAAAGGGCCACCACTTACGGGCTATTCATGCCCGTGCCACCTTTTGGGTGGCTTAATCTTCATCAATCAATCAATATATCCTGTGAGTGGACACACCGCCATAGCAGCATGTACAACACTCCTCAATAGGTAGAAAACCCCGCTGGGTTGTTCATCCTGTCACTTGTACCCAGACACAGCTGGGACTTGCTTAACTGTCTCAAATGAACAGTTTGTCAAACAAGAAGATTAACATTTGTCAACCTTTAAAATCTTACGTTATCTTGCGGGTGCAAAATGAGGGAATCTTATGAACAGTATCTATATAGGACCAATAGTATCTCTTCCTAACTCAAACAATGTTGGGTTTATTTATATATATATATATATATATATATATATATATATATATATATATATATATATATATATATATATATATATATTTTAAATTTTGCCCCGAGGGGCGAGTTTATTGGGCAGCGCCACTCATCTTGTGAGTGAACATACCGCCATAGCAGAATGTACAACACTCCCCAATAGGAAGAAAACCCGCTGGGTTGTTCATCCTGTATATATATATATATATATATATATATATATATATATATATATATATTAGTATATTTTGGTAGCAGTCTTTCCTGTAGACATATATTATTAAATATGACCGAAAAAGTAATACTAATAATTCTAACACGAATTTTCTCAATCTTTCGTACATTTCTTTTCACTGTTGGAGGTAATTCAAAAATCAATTCTCCAAAATTCATTTTTATTTCTAGTCTGACGCGACACGAGCGCGTTTCGTAAAACTTATTACATTTTCAAAGACTTTAGTTTACAAATACACAACTGAATAGAACTTACGCATCTCCGATTTTGTTTATATCTACATTTGAGTGAGGTGGATGGGGTGAGGTGGCATTAATAGGGTATTAATTTCATCAACACAAGACAGAACAAGAGGTGGCATTAATAGGGTATTAATTTCATCAACACAAGACAGAACACGAAACAATGGGTATTGAAATGGAAGTGATTGTAGAAAGCCTATTGGTCCACATTTCTTGATGCTTCTATATTGGAGCGGAGTCTTGAGGTGGGTAGAATATAGTTGTGCATTAATTGGCTGTTGATTTCTGGTGTTGACTTCTTAATGTGTAGTGCCTAGCAAACGTCAAGCCGCCTGCTATCGCTGTATCTATCGATGATTTCTGTGTTGTTTACTAGGATTTCTCTGGCGATGGTTTGGTTGTGGGAAGAGATTATATGTTCCTTAATGGAGCCCTGTTGTTTATGCATCGTTAAACGCCTAGAAAGAGATGTTGTTGTCTTGCCTATATACTGGGTTTTTTGGAGCTTACAGTCCCCAAGTGGGCATTTGAAGGCATAGACGACGTTGGTCTCTTTTAAAGCGTTCTGCTTTGTGTCTGGAGAGTTTCTCATGAGTAGGCTGGCCGTTTTTCTGGTTTTATAGTAAATCGTCAGTTGTATCCTCTGATTTTTGTCTGTAGGGATAACGTTTCTATTAACAATATCTTTCAGGACCCTTTCCTCTGTTTTATGAGCTGTGGAAAAGAAGTTCCTGTAAAATAGTCTAATAGGGGGTATAGGTGTTGTGTTAGTTGTCTCTTCAGAGGTTGCATGGCATTTCACTTTCCTTCTTATGATGTCTTCGACGAAACCATTGGAGAAGCCGTTGTTGACTAGGACCTGCCTTACCCTACAGAGTTCTTCGTCGACTTGCTTCCATTCTGAGCTGTGGCTTAGAGCACGGTCGACATAACCGTTAACAACACTCCTCTTGTACCTGTCTGGGCAGTCGCTGTCGGCATTTAGGCACATTCCTATGCTCGTTTCCTTAGTGTAGACTGCAGTGTGGAAACCTCCGCTCTTTTCCATGACTGTTACATCTAGAAAGGGCAGCTTCCCATCCTTTTCCATCTCGTAAGTGAAACGCAGCACGGAACTCTGCTCAAATGCCTCCTTCAGCTCCTGCAGATGTCTGACATCAGGTACCTGTGTAAAAATGTCGTCAACATACCTGCAGTATATGGCCGGTTTCAAGTTCATGTCGACTAAGACTTTTTGCTCGATGGTACCCATGTAGAAGTTTGCAAACAGGACACCTAGGGGATATATATATATATATATATATATATATATATATATATATATATATATATATATATATATATATATATATATATATATATCTCGCCTCGCCTTCCTTACACTTGCTAGTACTACTACTGTTGCTACTGTGATTTTCGCCCATGTATGACCAATCAGGCGGTAATTCTCGAGTTAGTTTCACGTCATTATCTTTCACCTCCTGCCCCTGCCCCTCCTCCCTCCCCCCCTTCTCTCTCTCTCTCTCTCTCTCTCTGCACCTTTGTGTGTGTGGGTGCCTATGATTGTTCCCTCCGGCTCCCTCATCCCTGGCCCCACATACAGTCTGTCGTTACATATACGTCACAGTAACGAGACGGCCACACACATGTTAGAAGCCAGTCCGCATTGATTAGAAAACACAATGAATTTGTTATGGCTTTATGAGATAATTGACGCATTGTCTCTTTGTTTTACGCACAACGGTGGAGAGGTTTTCTTCTCCCTTGTCTACCTCTCTCTCTCTCTCTCTCTCTCTCTCTCTCTCTCTCTCTCTCTCTCTCTCTCTCTCTCTCTCTCTCTCTCTCTCTCTCTCTCTCTCTCTCTCTCTCTCTCTCTCTACCTCTCTCTCTCTCTACCTCTCTCTCTCTCTCTCTCTCTACCTCTCTCTCTCTCTCTCTCTCTCTCTCTCTCTCTCTCTCTCTCTCTCTCTCTCTCTCTCTCTCTCTCTCTCTCTCTCTCTCTCTCTCTTTCATACCCGCCTGTCTCCACCTGCGACCCAAAGACTCCCTCACCCCAACCTATCTCAGTCTGAACCCTCTCAGTCTCTACTCTGCTCTGTCCAACCACTTGGGCTGGACAGTAGAGCGACGGTCTCACTTCATGCAGGTCGTCGTTCAATCCCCGACCGTCCAAGTGGTTGGGCACCATTTCTTCCCTGCGTCCCATCCCAAATCCTTATCCTGATCCTTTCCTAGTGCTATATAGTCGTAATTGCTTGGCACTTTCTCCCTGATAATTCCCTCTCTCTCTTTTGTATTTTTTTATTTGTATTTCCATTCCGTTTCTAAATTTGTTTCTCGTGGCTATTGCTTTAAACCTTCAAGTCCGTCTGTGTAGGGTCTATAATATGGGAGTTCCCCCCCCCTAGTCTTGGAGCCGCCTCTTCCACTTCATTTCTTCCCCCTCCTCCTCCTCCTTCTCCCCCTCCTCCTCCTCTCTCTCTTCTCTCTTCTCTCAACTTCCGTGTCAAGTCGGGCCAGCGAGAACCACCACCACAGGATAATAATACTGTCTTGATCGTTGGCTCTTTGTGTGTGTTTTCTCTCCCTCTCTCCTTCTTTGTCTTGGCCTCACTGCGCCTCATTCATTGTTCTATTTACACCCATTGACGGCAGCTCCAGCCACCTCAAAACTTTTACGGCTCAGATTGTGCAGTGTGTGGGCGGCGGGGCTGGTCCAGTTGCTGCTGCTGCTGCTGCTGCTGCTGCTGCTGCTGCTGCTGCTGCTGCTGCTGCTGCTGCTGCTGCTGCTGCTGCTGCAGCTGCTGCTGCTGCTGCTGCTGCTGCTGCTGCTGCTGTTACTACTTTTGTTTCCAGCATCTTGCCGTTTGAGTTTTCATTGTAATGTCTTAACAATGTAATGTTATATTTTTGGAGGTTCAGAGAAAGGGAGCCTACGGGGCCCGGGGGACCCCTGTAAAGGAGCCTACCTTAGGGCCCGGGGGACCCCTGTAAAGGAGCCTACCTTAGGGCCCGGGGGACCCCTGTAAAGGAGCCTACCTTAGGGCCCGGGGGACCCCTGTAAAGGAGCCTACCTTAGGGCCCGGGGGACCCCTGTAAAGGAGCCTACCTTAGGGCCCGGGGGACCCCTGTAAAGGAGCCTACCTTAGGGCCCGGGGGACCCCTGTAAAGGAGCCTACCTTAGGGCCCGGGGGACCCCTGTAAAGGAGCCTACCTTAGGGCCCGGGGGACCCCTGTAAAGGAGCCTACCTTAGGGCCCGGGGGGGGGCCTGTAATAGAGCCTACCTTAGGGCCCGGGGGGGACCTGTAAAGGAGCCTACCTTAGGGCCCGGGGGACCCCTGTAAAGGAGCCTACCTTAGGGCCCGGGGGGACCTGTAAAGGAGCCTACCTTAGGGCCCGGGGGGGACCTGTAAAGGAGCCTACCTTAGGGCCCGGGGGGGACCTGTAATAGAGCCTACCTTAGGGCCCGGGGGGGACCTGTAATAGAGCCTAAGGAGGAGGAAGACCTGTATGAGCCAGCTCGTCCTCCTAAGGTTTCCCAACGTCGATAAAACGGTCAATTTAAAGTGTCCTAACCTAAACCTGTCTTCCCACAAATAACTTATTATTATTAACATCTTTATTGACAAAATTAATTACAATTTTGCCTAATCTGAGGATCTTGATAGTCTTATTAAAGTGAGGATAATGCTGGTATTCACTGTCACGCAGGACAGAGGGTCATACACAAGACAATACCTGATACCTGATACCTGGTACCTGATACCTGGTTATCATAATAATAGGTCTAAACTGTAGGCTGAAGCACATATATCATGGTTACAATCAATGTTTTAATGTATGGATATGTGAAAACAACTTTCTACTGTGCACTGCCACACAAGGGCAGGGATGGGTACCTGGAACCCATAGGGATAGGTACCTGGGAGTTAGTCAGCTGTCACGAGTTGCTTCCTGGGGTGGAGGCCTGGTCGAGGACCGGGCCGCGGGGACACTAAGTGATGCAACTTAGAAGTAATCACAAATAACGTCGTTTTTCCCTCGTATGCGCTACACTAAGGCCACAAATCGTCCTACTAAAATAAATTGAAGCGGTTGGCGAAAGTGACGTACTGTCCCGTTTTCTGTTTTGGGTCCTCTGGTAGGTTAGGAGAGGGCACTTTAAATGGACCGCGTTATCTTGACCTTGGGGGCAACCTTAGGAGGACGGGGGCTGTGTTGTGACCAGTACCTGCTCACAGCGTCTCCCTTAGATTAACGACCCTTCCTAGACACACAGACAGAGCGCCTTCTGCGTATTTACGACCACGTGCGTACTGGGCGTCTATTTTGCGTACGAGTTTACAGGGCGTATCGGGGTCCTGTAGGGTACTGTGCTCAGCAGGGAGGGTCGCTATCCACCGCCGGGGACCCAAGACCCGATCTGATAGCCTTGTTCCACCTGCTTCATTTGGAGTCTTAATGAGCTGTGTTTAGTGGGCTGGCGTCCTGGGTATCTATATATATTTAATGTAAATAATTTTCTTTGACGATATAAATGAATATTATATATATATATATATATATATATATATATATATATATATATAATATAGGAGGGATACCCGGCATCCCTCGTAGCTCATGCTCTAGCCTCGATATGTGATGTGACACTATCCCTTAGCCACAGCCAGTAGTATTCCCCTACCTACCCAGGGGAGCCGGTCGGCCGAGCGGACAGCACACTGGACTTGTGATCCTGTGGTCCCAGGTTCGATTCCGGGCGCCGTCGAGAAACAATAGGCAGAGTTTCTTTCACCCTATGCCCCTGTTACCTAGCAGTAAAATAGGTACCTGGGAGTTAGTCAGCTGTCACGGGTTGCTTCCTGGGGGTGGAGGCCTGGTCGAGGACCGGGCCGCGGGGACACTAAGAGCCCCGAAATCATCTCAAGATATACCCCCTTACACCCCCACCCATGCCCTGGCCCCACAGTGATCCACCCCCTCGACCACCCCCGTCAAGCAAGGAGTGCGGTGATGGGCCGCCTCGCCCCAGGAGCACGGGGCGCGGAAGGTGGATGAGGTGAGATGGTCATTACTTAACTTTTATGGGTGTGGTGGCTGGCGTGGCCCTTCCGGCGGTCACGAGGGCCAGAGAGGGAGACGGCCAGCACGGTGGGGGTGAGGGAGGTGGGAGAGAGGGAGGTGAGGGGAGAAGGGAGAGGAGGTGGGAGGAGAAGGGAGGGGAGGTGGGAGAGAGGGAGGTGAGAGAGGAGGTGGGATAGAGGGAGGTGGGATAGAGGGAGGTGAGAGAGGAGGCGGGAGAGAGGGAGGTGGGAGAGACGGAGGTGGGAGAGAGGAGGTGGGGGAGAGAGAGAGAGAGAGAGAGAGAGAGAGAGAGAGAGAGAGAGAGAGAGAGAGAGAGAGAGAGAGAGAGAGAGAGAGAGAGAGAGAGAGAGAGAGAGAGAGAGAGAGAGAGAGAGGAGTTAGATAGAACCGCTGAATCTTGGTCCAGGAGCTTAATTCGCGATGTCCACAGGCACGATTAGGCCAGTTGACCAGACCACACACTAGAAGGTGAAGAGACGACGACGTTTCGGTCCGTCCTGGACCATTCTCAAGTTGCTCGACTTGAGGACGGACCGAAACGTCGTCGTCCCTTCACCTTCTAGTGTGTGGTCTGGTCAACTTACTTTAGCCACGTTATTGTAACTCCTCGCCTGCACGATTAGGCAAGCCCAAGCCCCCAAGCCCCCACGACGTCAGTGGTCTGACATTTGAGTATCTGGTGGAAGCAAGGATAACCTATCCCAGGAAGGGATCAGAAAGAAAATGGCTGGTTTACCGAAGAGGAAACTAGACGAGGAACTTCCTAATGGGAATACCATGGGGAAACAGAACTCAGAGAAAAGACTAAAAGATATGATGGGCTACGTCACCCATAAGAGCCAGGAAGCTGCAGACAGAATTATCCCGGCCCAAAAGGATTATAATTAAAAAGCAACAGGAGAATCTATGGTACAATCAGGTATGTAAGGAAGCAAAGCAATGAAGTACAAGAATATGGAGGAACTACAGAAATAACAGAACACCAAAGAGCAGGGAGAGATACCAGAGGGCCAGGAATGAGTACCTCAGAGTGAGGAGAGAAGTAGAGCAACTATGAAAATAACATCGCAAGTAAAGACAGCAAAGACCCAACCAAACCTGCTCCACAGACAAAGACCCAACCAAACCTGCTCCACAGACAAAGACCCAACCAAACCTGCTCCACAGACAAAGACCCAACCAAACCTGCTCCACAGACAAAGACCCAACCAAACCTGCTCCACAGACAAAGACCCAACCAAACCTGCTCCACAGACAAAGACCCAACCAAACCTGCTCCACAGACAAAGACCCAACCAAACCTGCTCCACAGACAATCAGGAGGAAAACAGCAGTGAAGAACAAGTGGTGAAACAGAGAAAAGGGGAGAACAGATACACAGAGAATGACAAGGTGTGTGAAGAACAAGAGATCCCAGGAGGTCTTCACAATGGAGCGGGAAGTAGTCACTGTACTGAGAGAAGCGGCAGTAAACCGGAATTTGAGCTTACCAGACACGAGGTCAAAAGTA
Organism: Procambarus clarkii; assembly: GCF_040958095.1. Lineage (NCBI taxonomy): Eukaryota > Metazoa > Arthropoda > Malacostraca > Decapoda > Cambaridae > Procambarus > Procambarus clarkii. The sequence continues at coordinate 10,026,008 of NC_091164.1, forward strand.
GACTGTTGTAACTGAATGTGACAAAGGCTGTTTTGCCTGACAGAATCTCACCATGGATTCATGGATACTAAATGAGGGTGAAGAAGCACCAAGTGTGCCACTCTCTATGGTGTATAACAGGTCACTAGAAGCAGGATACCTATACCTGAAAGTTAGAAGACGGTTAACGTAGTCCCAGTATACAAAAAGGGTGAGAGGCAAGAGGCACTGAACTACAGGCTGCTTTCCCTAACTTGTATACCAGCAAGGCGATGGAGAAGATCATGAGGAAAAAGCTCATAGAACATCTGGAGAGGAATTTTCTAACACCACCAGCATGGATTCAGGGAAGGTAAACCGTGGTAAATAAAATTCTATGAAAAGGCAACAAAAATTAGGCAAGAAAGAAGGGTGGACAGACTGCATTTTCTTAAGACTGTCAAAGCCGTCGACATAGTAACCCATAAAAGGCTATTACAAAAGTTAGAAAAAAAGCAGGAATAAAAGGTAAGGTGCTCCAGTGGATAATTAAGGGAGTACCTAAGAAACAAAAAAACAGTGAGTTATTAAAATTCAAACTTAATTTCGGGCTCACCAGCGGAGTCCCACAGGGCTCTGTACCCATTCTGTTTCTGATAAATGTAAACGATCTTCCAGAGGGTATAGACAATCGACTTGAGAACGGTCCAGGACGGACCGAAACGTCGTCGTCCCTTCATTTTCTAGTGTGTGGTCTGGTCAACACTCGCTCCTCTAAATGTTTGCTGATGATGCACAAATTATGAGAAGAATCATGACAAAGGAAGATAGACAGACTACTCATCAGGAATGAGTACATTACACAACTGACGGTTCGAAAGGCGGGGTCCAAGAGCTAAATGCTCGCTCCTGCAGGCTCAAATAGAACACATACACAAGCACACAAAAAAACTCCTTTAAATAAAAAATAACTAAAACAAATAATTAAATTATAAAAAAAAAAGTTATTCTGAAAAAAATGAAAAGGTAACTAAGTACACCTAATGAGAGTTTAGTTTAGTTCATTTATTATGCACCCCATACCCATCTTGTGGGCGGTAGAGGAAAGGGTTACAGAGGCACATAGTGGGGCTCAGGGACTGAACCCAATGAGAGGTGGTGAAAATCTCCAAAATATAGGTTCCCCTCCCAGTGTGTTTACATTAGAGTGACTCCAAAAGATGCTCACAGGGAAAGTTAGGCAGCCAATACCTTCTCTACCTCCCCCTCCCCCCCCCCCCCCGCCACCACCTCTCTACCTCCCCCTCCCCCCCCC
>NC_091164.1:10027780-10042780 GCF_040958095.1 Procambarus clarkii
CAGACCACTAACTTACCCCGTCGTCCAGCCATTACTCGCCTAAATGTGCAGATGGAGGTTGGTCTGCAGTTCTCGGGTCCTGCCTCTCAAGCTTCAGTCAACTGTCCAGGGCCTCAGCCTCCCAACACCGCTTCTTAACGCCCAGTAACGGCTCCTGCTTGTAACACACTGCCGCGGGTGGCTCCTGCTTGTAACACGCGGCCGTGGGTGACTCCTGCTTGTAACACGCTGCCGTGGGTGACTCCTGCTTGTAACACACTGCCGTGGGTGACTCCTGCTTGTAACACACTGCCGTGGGTGACTCCTGCTTGTAACACGCGGCCGTGGGTGGCTCCTGCTTGTAACACGCGGCCGTGGGTGGCTCCTGCTTGTAACACACTGCCGTGGGTGGCTCCTGCTTGTAACACGCGGCCGTGGGCGGCTCCTGCTTGTAACACGCGGCCGTGGGTGGCTCCTGCTTGTAACACGCGGCCGTGGGTGACTCCTGCTTGTAACACGCTGCCGTGGGCGGCTCCTGCTTGTAACACGCGGCTGTGGGTGGCTCCTGCTTGTAACAAGCCTGGCCTCGGGCCGGGCTTGGGGGAGTAGAAAGGGAGTAGAAGTATCCTGGCCGGGGAGGATTTACTGGGCACAAATCCTTAACTATAGCCTCTGTTTAACTCAACAGTAAAATGGGTACTTGGTTGTAACAACGATTCTTCGCGGCGGGGATCGTATTCCAGGGACCTGCCCGAAACGCTACGCGTACTAGTGGCTGTACAAGAATGTAACAACTCTCGTATATATCTCAAAAAAAAAAAAACTCCCAGAACCCCATGAAGGAGGTAAGCCAAGGTAAAAGAAGAACAGGGAAGTGTATCACTGATCTTACAATAACAAGACTTCAACAGGAGGACCAATTATTATCCTTCATATCCTCCTCCTAATTAATTCCCTTCCCCGACGATTTTTCACTCTCATCCTCCAGATTGTCTACAATGTGGCGAGCGAACCCAACATACAACACAACATACAACATACAACACAACATACAACATCACAACCCTCTATGATCCATCTACCACTTCTCAATAAATCCTGAAGGAGGAGGAGGAGGAGGGTGGTGCGCGGGGGGAAGAATTGCAGGAAAAGATGGAGAAATTGAAATAAGTTTATTGAGGTAAAAGACACACAAAGGGATGAGGTAGCTCAAGCTATTCTCACCCCGTTCAGTACACTGTGTTAATACATACATAGACACACATCACAAGCAATAAACATATTAGTTGGAGAAGTTAACTTTGCTTGAAATTGCAAGGGGAAGAATTGCAAAAAAAGAGACGTACAAAATAAGGAAATAAATAAGAAACACGCGATGAGGTAAACCCACAAAGATTCCCACACAGGACGATACACAACCAAGACTAAACACACACAGGATTCAGATGGTATTAGATTCAAGAGGTAAGCCACCAGACTAGTCCCAGAACTGAGAGGTATGAGCTACGAGGAAAGGCTACGGGAGCTAAACCTCATGTCTATGGAAGACAGAAGAGTAAGGGGAGACATGATAACCACCTATAAAATTCTCAGGGGAATTGACAAGAGGGGGGGGGGGGACAAAGACAAACTCCTTAGTACGGGTGGAACGCGAACAAGAGGACACAGGTGGAGACTGAGCTGCCCATATGAGCCACAGAGACGTTAGAAAGAACTTTTTTCAGTGTCAGAGTGGTTAACAGGTGGAATACATTAGGCAGTGATGTGGTGGAGGCTGACTCCATACACAGTTTCAAATGTAGATATGATAGAGCCCTGTAGGCTCAGAAATCTGTACACCAGTTGATTGACATTTGAGAGGCGGGACCAAAGAGCCAAAGCTCAACCCCCGCAAACACAACTAGGTGTGTAAAGGACAATATACACCCAAGACGATACACACCCAGAGTTCGATACCTGATGACCAAAACGACTGAACAACTTTCCTTCAACCCCCCACCCCCCACCCCCGTCTTCCCTTTCCCATATTCCTGTCCCAAATCTGTCCTTACACCTCTTCTAAAATGCGATTCGATCATACCGGCTTAGTGCTTTATCCCGATAATTACCTCGGGCCTGCCCCTCCTGCAGTGGTGCTACCAGTCCTCCTTCCTGGTGAGGAGGTGAGCAGTCTCCTCACACAGGGGTTCACGCACCCTGGTTGAGTCAACACTGCGGCGGGGGGGCAGGGCGCAAGACTAACACTCATATCAACACTACCACGTCCCTTGACTCCAACACTTCAGCAAGTGCGGGAAGAAAAAAATTCAGGAGATGAAGAGAAGTAGAAGAGGCAGAAGAGAGAGAGAGAGAGAGAGGGCAAGGAGGGGGGCATGTAGAAGAGAAAAAAAAGGGACACAACGAGATCAAAGAGTCCAGCTTCCCCGAGCACTAGAAGAGCCGCTCTCTCGCAAGGATGAAGGTGGAAGCAAATAGATCAAGAGCGACCACCATGGGCCGCCACACGCCCCTGTAGCCAGCCACGGTGAACCACCCCGCCACCACCACATGCCCCTGTAGCCAGCCACGGTGAACCACCCCGCCACCACCACACGCCCCTGTAGCCAGCCACGGTGAACCACCCCGCCACCACCACATGCCCCTGTAGCCAGCCACGGTGAACCACCCCGCCACCACCACACGCCCCTGTAGCCAGCCACGGTGAACCACCCCGTCCACCACCACACGCCCCTGTAGCCAGCCACGGTGAACCACCCCGCCACCACCACACGCCCCTGTAGCCAGCCACGGTGAACCACCCCGCCACCACCACACGCCCCTGTAGCCAGCCACGGTGAACCACCCCGCCACCACCACACGCCCCTGTAGCCAGCCACGGTGAACCACCCCGCCACCACCACACGCCCCTGTAGCCAGCCACGGTGAACCACCCCGCCACCACCACACGCCCCTGTAGCCAGCCACGGTGAACCACCCCGCCACCACCACATGCCCCTGTAGCCAGCCACGGTGAACCACCCCGCCACCACCACACGCCCCTGTAGCCAGCCACGGTGAACCACCCGCCACCACCACACGCCCTGTAGCCAGCCACGGTGAACCACCCCGCCACCACCACACGCCCCTGTAGCCAGCCACGGTGAACCACCCCGCCACCACCACACGCCCCTGTAGCCAGCCACGGTGAACCACCCCGCCACCACCACACGCCCCTGTAGCCAGCCACGCTGAACCACCCCGCCACCACCACACGCCCCTGTAGCCAGCCACGGTGAACCACCCCGCCACCACCACACGCCCCTGTAGCCAGCCACGGTGAACCACCCCGCCACCACCACACGCCCCTGTAGCCAGCCACGGTGAACCACCCCGCCACCACCACACGCCCCTGTAGCCAGCCACGGTGAACCACCCCGCCACCACCACACGCCCCTGTAGCCAGCCACGGTGAACCACCCCGCCACCACCACACGCCCCTGTAGCCAGCCACGGTGAACCACCCCGCCACCACCACACGCCCCTGTAGCCAGCCACGGTGAACCACCCCGCCACCACCACACGCCCCTGTAGCCAGCCACGGTGAACCACCCCGCCACCACCACACTGCCCCTGTAGCCAGCCACGGTGAACCACCCCGCCACCACCACACGCCCCTGTAGCCAGCCACGGTGAACCACCCCGCCACCACCACACGCCCCCTGTAGCCAGCCACGGTGAACCACCCCGCCACCACCACACTGCCCCTGTAGCCAGCCACGGTGAACCACCCCGCCACCACCACACGCCCCTGTAGCCAGCCACGGTGAACCACCCCGCCACCACCACACGCCCCTGTAGCCAGCCACGGTGAACCACCCCGCCACCACCACACGCCCCTGTAGCCAGCCACGGTGAACCACCCCGCCACCACCACACGCCCCTGTAGCCAGCCACGGTGAACCACCCCGCCACCACCACACGCCCCTGTAGCCAGCCACGGTGAACCACCCCGCCACCACCACACGCCCCTGTAGCCAGCCACGGTGAACCACCCCGCCACCACCACACGCCCCTGTAGCCAGCCACGGTGAACCACCCCGCCACCACCACACGCCCCTGTAGCCAGCCACGGTGAACCACCCCGCCACCACCACACGCCCCTGTAGCCAGCCACGGTGAACCACCCCGCCACCACCACACGCCCCTGTAGCCAGCCACGGTGAACCACCCGCCACCACCACACGCCCCTGTAGCCAGCCACGGTGAACCACCCCGCCACCACCACACGCCCCTGTAGCCAGCCACGGTGAACCACCCCGCCACCACCACACGCCCCTGTAGCCAGCCACGGTGAACCACCCCGCCACCACCACACGCCCCTGTAGCCAGCCACGGTGAACCACCCCGCCACCACCACACGCCCCTGTAGCCAGCCACGGTGAACCACCCCGCCACCACCACACGCCCCTGTAGCCAGCCACGGTGAACCACCCCGCCACCACCACACGCCCCTGTAGCCAGCCACGGTGAACCACCCCGCCACCACCACACGCCCCTGTAGCCAGCCACGGTGAACCACCCCGCCACCACCACACGCCCCTGTAGCCAGCCACGGTGAACCACCCCGCCACCACCACACGCCCCTGTAGCCAGCCACGGTGAACCACCCGCCACCACCACACGCCCCTGTAGCCAGCCACGGTGAACCACCCCGCCACCACCACACGCCCCTGTAGCCAGCCACGGTGAACCACCCCGCCACCACCACACGCCCCTGTAGCCAGCCACGGTGAACCACCCCGCCACCACCACACCCCCCTGTAGCCAGCCACGGTGAACCCCCCGCCACCACCACACGCCCCTGTAGCCAGCCACGGTGAACCACCCCGCCACCACCACACGCCCCTGTAGCCAGCCACGGTGAACCACCCCGCCACCACCACACGCCCCTGTAGCCAGCCACGGTGAACCACCCCGCCACCACCACACGCCCCTGTAGCCAGCCACGGTGAACCACCCCGCCACCACCACACGCCCCTGTAGCCAGCCACGGTGAACCACCCCGCCACCACCACACGCCCCTGTAGCCAGCCACGGTGAACCACCCCGCCACCACCACACGCCCCTGTAGCCAGCCACGGTGAACCACCCCGCCACCACCACACGCCCCTGTAGCCAGCCACGGTGAACCACCCCGCCACCACCACACGCCCCTGTAGCCAGCCACGGTGAACCACCCCGCCACCACCACACGCCCCTGTAGCCAGCCACGGTGAACCACCCCGCCACCACCACACGCCCCTGTAGCCAGCCACGGTGAACCACCCCGCCACCACCACACGCCCCTGTAGCCAGCCACGGTGAACCACCCCGCCACCACCACACGCCCCTGTAGCCAGCCACGGTGAACCACCCCGCCACCACCACACGCCCCTGTAGCCAGCCACGGTGAACCACCCCGCCACCACCACACGCCCCTGTAGCCAGCCACGGTGAACCACCCCGCCACCACCACACGCCCCTGTAGCCAGCCACGGTGAACCACCCCGCCACCACCACACGCCCCTGTAGCCAGCCACGGTGAACCACCCCGCCACCACCACACGCCCCTGTAGCCAGCCACGGTGAACCACCCCGCCACCACCACACGCCCCTGTAGCCAGCCACGGTGAACCACCCCGCCACCACCACACGCCCCTGTAGCCAGCCACGGTGAACCACCCCGCCACCACCACACGCCCCTGTAGCCAGCCACGGTGAACCACCCCGCCACCACCACACGCCCCTGTAGCCAGCCACGGTGAACCACCCCGCCACCACCACACGCCCCTGTAGCCAGCCACGGTGAACCACCCCGCCACCACCACACGCCCCTGTAGCCAGCCACGGTGAACCACCCCGCCACCACCACATGCTTCAAGAAAGTACGCCGCAAGAAAAATACGAGGACGAAAGGTAAACAAAAGCTCTGGGACAATGGGCAGCGAGGAGGTCACTTAACCGTAATGGCCACGGGAGTCATTAACACCAACCATCATGGTCTTCAACCTTTCCTATCACACACACACACACACACACACACACACACACACACACACACACACACACACACACACACTACGAGGAGGGCCTCGTAGCCTGGTGGATAGCGCGCAGGACTTGTAATTCTGTGGCGCGTAATTCTGTTACCTGGCAGTAAATAGGTACCTGGGAGTTAGTCAGCTGTCACGGGCTGCTTCCTGGTGTGTGTGTGTGTGGTGTGAAAAAAAAAAAAGTTAGTGTAGTTAGTAAACAGTTGATTGACAATTGAGAGGCGGGCCGAAAGAGCAAGGCTCAACCCCCGTAAACACAACTAGGTGAATACACACACACACACACACACACATGCGGATGATGCCAAAATTATGAGAAGGATTAAGACAGAAGAGGACTGTTTGAGGCTTCAAGAAGACCTAGACACACAGCAGGAATGGTCGAACAAGTGGTTGTTAGAGTTTAACCCAACCAAATGTAATATAATGAAGATAGGTGCAGGGAGCAGGAGGCCAAATACAAGGTATTATCTGGGAGAGGAAATTCTTCATGAGTCAGAGAGAGAAAAAGACCTGGGGGTTGATATCACGCCAGACCTGTCTCCTGCAGCACATATCAAGAGGATAACATCACCGGCATATGCCAGGCTGGCCAACATACGAACGGCATTCAGAAACTTGTGTAAGGAATCATTCAGAACTTTGTATACCACATATGTCAGGCCAATCCTGGAGTATTCAGCCCCAGCATGGAGTCCATATTTAGTCAAGGATAAGACTAAACTGGAAAAGGTTCAAAGATTTGCCACCAGACTAGTACCCAAACTGAGAGGTATGAGCTACGAGGAGAGACTACGGGAATTAAACCTCACTTCGCTGGAAGACAGAAGAGTTAGGGGGGACATGATCACCACATTCAAGATTCTCAAGGGAATTGATAGGGTAGATAAAGACAGGCTATTTAACACAAGGGGCACACGCACAAGGGGACACAGGTGGAAACTGAGCGCCCAAATGAGCCACAGAGATATTAGAAAGAACTTTTTTAGTGTCAGTGGTTGACAAATGGAATGCATTAGGAAGTGATGTGGTGGAGGCTGACTCCATACACAGTTTCAAGTGTAGATATGATAGAGCCCAATAGGCTCAGGAATCTGTACACCTGTTGATTGACGGTTGAGAGGCGGGACCAAAGAGCCAGAGCTCAACCCCCGCAAGCACAAATAGGTGAGTACACACACACACACACACAGTAAAGTGATGTGGTGGATGCTGACTCCATACACAATTTCAAATATAGATATATATGATAGAGCTCGATAAGCTCAGGAATCTGTACACCAGCAGACTGACGGTTGAGAGGCGGGACCAAAGAGTCGAAGCTCAACCCCCGCAAGCACAACTAGGTGAGCACAGTAACCACAACGTTTTAAAACGTTAATAAGTTGTCACAACGTTCCACCCTAGTAACAATTATATTAGATAACGTGATGCAGAACTGGATAAGCACCTCCAAAGGATACCTGATCAACCAGGCTGTGACTCGTACATCAGGCTGCGAGCAGCCGCGTCCAACAGCCTGGTTGATCAGTCCGGCAACCAGGAGGCCTGGTCGACGACCGGGCCGTGGGGACGCTAAGCCCCGGAAGCACCTCAAGGTAACCTCAAGGTAGATGCGTGTGCTAAGTCATATTCCGACAGGAGCCGCGGCAGTCAGGTCTAGAGACCAGCGTCAAAAATATGGTAACACGCTTTCCCCAAGACTCGTCCTCACGAGGCGGACAAACATGACCGGAGCGTGTTGTGTGTATGGCTCTTGAAAAGACAAAAATATCGGAACGTGCTCCTCTTAACATTCCTCAGAGAGAAAAAAGGTATTGGAACCTGATGCACAGAACACACCAGATTCAGTGAAAAATGGTTCAGGATGTAAGCACAGCTACAGGCACGCCACCGGTACAGGGTGTAAACACACAGCTACAGGCCCGCCACCGGTACAGGATGTAAACACAGCTGCAGGCCCGCCACCGGTACAGGATGTAAACACACAGCTACAGGCCCGCCACCGGTACAGGGTGTAAACACACAGTTACAGGCCCGCCACCGGTACAGGATGTAAACACAGCTACAGGCCCGCCACCGGTACAGGATGTAAACACACAGCTACAGGCCCGCCACCGGTACAGGGTGTAAACACATCTACAGGCCCGCCACCGGTACAGGATGTAAACACAGCTACAGGCCCGCCACCGGTACAGGATGTAAACACACAGCTACAGGCCCACCACCAGTACAGGGTGTAAACACAGCTACAGGCCCGCCACCGGTACAGGGTGTAAACACAGCTACAGGCCCGCCACCGGTACAGGATGTAAACACAGCTAGAGGCCCGCCACCGGTACAGGATGTAAACACACAGCTACAGGCCCGCCACCGGTACAGGATGTAAACACAGCTACAGGCCCGCCACCGGTACAGGGTGTAAACACAGCTACAGGCCCGCCACCGGTACAGGATGTAAACACACAGCTACAGGCCCGCCACCAGTACAGGATGTAAGCACAGCTACAGGCCCGCCACCGGTACAGGATGTAAACACAGCTACAGGCCCGCCACCGGTACAGGGTGTAAACACAGCTACAGGCCCGCCACCGGTACAGGATGTAAACACAGCTACAGGCCCGCCACCGGTACAGGATGTAAACACACAGCTACAGGCCCACCACCGGTACAGGGTGTAAACACACAGCTACAGGCCCGCCACCGGTACAGGGTGTAAACACAGCTACAGGCCCGCCACCGGTACAGGGTGTAAACACAGCTACAGGCCCGCCACCGGTACAGGATGTAAACACACAGCTACAGGCCCGCCACCAGTACAGGATGTAAGCACAGCTACAGGCCCGCCACCGGTACAGGATGTAAACACAGCTACAGGCCCGCCACCGGTACAGGGTGTAAACACAGCTACAGGCCCGCCACCGGTACAGGATGTAAGCACAGCTACAGGCCCGCCACCGGTACAGGATGTAAACACACAGCTACAGGCCCGCCACCGGTACAGGATGTAAACACACAGCTACAGGCCCGCCACCGGTACAGGATGTAAACACAGCTACAGGCCCACCACCGGTACAGGATGTAAACACACAGCTACAGGCCCGCCACCAGTACAGGACGTAAGCACAGCTACAGGCCCGCCACCGGTACAGGATGTAAACACACAGCTACAGGCCCGCCACCGGTACAGGGTGTAAACACACAGCTACAGGCCCGCCACCGGTACAGGATGTAAACACACAGCTACAGGCCCGCCACCGGTACAGGATGTAAACACAGCTACAGGCCCACCACCGGTACAGGATGTAAACACACAGCTACAGGCCCGCCACCAGTACAGGACGTAAGCACAGCTACAGGCCCGCCACCGGTACAGGATGTAAACACACAGCTACAGGCCCGCCACCGGTACAGGATGTAAACACACAGCTACAGGCACGCCACCGGTACAGGATGTAAACACACAGCTACAGGCACGCCACCGGTACAGGATGTAAACACACAGCTACAGGCACGCCACCGGTACAGGATGTAAACACACAGCTACAGGCACGCCACAAGTACAGGATGTAAACACACAGCTACAGGCCCGCCACCGGTACAGGATGTAAACACACAGCTACAGGCCCGCCACCGGTACAGGATGTAAACACAAAGCTACAGGCCCGCCACCGGTACAGGATGTAAACACAAAGCTACAGGCCCGCCACAAGTACAGGATGTAAACACACAGCTACAGGATGCTCCTCTTATAAAACTGCTTTACAAACCACTTTCTCAACCATAGTAGATGCGGTCTGACCTCTCGATCTGTTAACCCCAAAATCACCCGTGTCAACGTACCTGGATCATACCTGCACTGGGTTCTAGGAGCTGCTCGTGACCGTTAATTGTCAAACATTGCAAAATGCCAAACTCTGAAAACAATCGATTGAGCTTCATTAAAAGCCCAGATAACAACAGTAAACCAACAGGGAAACAGACACAATAATACACTCACTTCATGAGCGTGACAATCACTAAACAATACCATCCAACAATCCGTGTAAAAACAAAACAAAAGAGTATTTTAGCGGTTTGTAAACAAAAGTAGATACAGCTTTCGCCTCAGTTACCATACAAGAACAGTAATATGCTGGGGGGAATAAACAGCCATTTTAAAACTTGTTGAAAAATTCCTTCTTGTTGGGAAGGAACAAGTGCCGTTATGCGGAGCTTGCGTCCAAAGCTTGAGTAAGTCCACTAGAAGTCTTGGAAGAAACACCTCGAGTGACCGCCCACGATGCCAACAGGACATGAGTGCACTTTAAAGACACACAGACACACCTTAATATCCCCAGTTTATGGGGGGAAGGAGGAACCCTCTGGCACCCCACTACCCCCACCCCCCACCCCCTCCCCAAGCAGCACTTCTCCCAGTCTGCACCCCCTCCCCCCCTCCTCCTTAGCTCCAGGCCGCACCCCACCAACCTGGCCTTATCTTGAGATATCTTGAGGTTATCTTGAGATGATTTCGGGGCTTTAGTGTCCCCGCGGCCCGGTCCTCGACCAGGTCTCCACCCCCCTCCCCCAGGAAGCAGCCCGTGACAGCTGATTAACACCCAGGTACCTATTTTACTGCTAGGTAACAGGGGCATAGGGTGAAAGAAACTCTGCCCAATGTTTCTCGCCGGCGCCCGGGATCGAACCCGGGACCACAGGATCACAAGTCGACCGGCTCCCTTAGGCTTCCTTCTTACAACCCTAAGGATACAACTTCACATCCTACAACAGTTGCTAGTGAATTACTAGGGAGAAGGTGCTCACCTGCTCAAGGTGCTCACCTGCTCAAGGTGCTCACCTGCTCAAGGTGCTCACCTGCTCAAGGTGCTCACCTGCTCAAGGTGCTCACCTGCTCAAGGTGCTCACCTGCTCAAGGTGCTCACCTGCTCAAGGTGCTCACCTGCTCAAGGTGCTCACCTGCTCAAGGTGCTCACCTGCTCAAGGTGCTCACCTGCTCAAGGTGCTCACCTGCTCAAGGTGCTAGGAGAGAGTTCTTTACCGGAGGCACTGTAAACAAGGACGATACTTCAGTGTAACCACTACGGGATTTACACTCAAAAGTTTACTTTTTTCCCTCTCTGAGGCTTAGCGTTCTTTTGACCCCAAAATTATTATTTAACATTCTACAGTGGCAGTGACTGGTGTGTGTGTGTGTGTGTGTGTGTGTGTGTGTGTGTGTGTGTGTGTGTGTGTGTGTGTGTGTGTGTGTGTGTGTGAGTGTGTGTGTGTGTGTGTGTGTGTGTGTGTGTGTGTGTGTGAGTGTGTGTGAGTGTGTGTGTGTGTGTGTGTGTGTGTGTGTGTGTGTGTGTGTGTGTGTGTGAGTGTGTGTGTGTGTGTGTGTGTGTGTGTGTGTGTGTGTGTGTGTGTGTGTGTGTGAGTGTGTGTGTGTGTGTGTGTGTGTGTGTGTGTGTGTGTGTGTGTGTGTGTGTGTGTGTGTGTGTGTGTGTGTGAGTGTGTGTGAGTGTGTGTGTGTGTGTGTGTGTGTGTGTGTGTGTGTGTGTGTGTGTGTGAGTGTGAGTGTGTGTGTGTGTGTGTGTGTGTGTGTGTGTGTGTGTGTGTGTGTGTGTGTGTGTGTGTGTGTGTGTGTGTGTGTGTGTGTGTGTGTGTGTGTGTGTGAGTGTGAGTGTGTACTCACCTAATTGTACTCACCTAATTGTGCTTGCGGGGGTTGAGCTCTGGCTCTTTGGTCCCGCCTCTCAACCGTCAATCAACTGGTGTACAGATTCCTGAGCCTATTGGGCTCTATCATATCTACATTTGAAACTGTGTATGGAGTCAGCCTCCACCACATCACTTCCTAATGCATTCCATTTGCTAACTACTCTGACACTGAAAAAGTTCTTTCTAACGTCTCTGTGGCTCATTTGGGTACTCAGCTTCCACCTGTGTCCCCTTGTTCGCGTCCCACCAGTGTTGAAAAGTTCGTCCTTGTTTACCCGGTCGATTCCCCTGAGGATTTTGTAGGTTGTGATCATGTCCCCCCTTACTCTTCTGTCTTCCAGTGTCGTGAGGTGCATTTCCCGCAGCCTTTCCTCATAACTCATGCCTCTTAGTTCTGGGACTAGTCTAGTAGCATACCTTTGGACTTTTTCCAGCTTCGTCTTGTGCTTGACAAGGTACGGGCTCCATGCTGGGGCCGCATACTCCAGGATTGGTCTTACATATGTGGTGTACAAGATTCTGAATGATTCCTTACACAGGTTCCTGAACGCCGTTCTGATGTTAGCCAGCCTCGCATATGCCGCAGACGTTATTCTCTTTATGTGGGCTTCAGGAGACAGGTTTGGTGTGATATCAACTCCTAGATCTTTCTCTCTGTCTGTTTCATTAAGTACTTCATCTCCTATTCTGTATCCTGTGCCTGGCCTCCTGTTCCCACTGCCTAGTTTCATTACTTTGCATTTACTCGGGTTGAACTTCAACAGCCATTTGTTGGACCATTCACTCAGTCTATCCAGGTCATCTTGTAGCCTCCTACTATCATCCTCTGTTTCAATCCTCCTCATAATTTTTGCATCGTCGGCAAACATTGAGAGGAACGAGTCTATACCCTCTGGGAGATCATTTACATATACCAGAAACAGTATAGGTCCAAGGACTGACCCCTGCGGGACTCCACTTGTGACGTCTCGCCAATCTGAGACCTCACCCCTCACACAGACTCGTTGTCTCCTGTTGCTTAGGTATTCCTCTATCCACCGGAGTACCTTCCCTCTCACTCCAGCCTGCAACTCCAACTTTCGCACTAGCCTCTTGTGTGGCACTGTATCAAAGGCTTTCTGACAATCCAAAAATATGCAGTCTGCCCACCCTTCTCTTTCTTGCCTTATTTTTGTTGCCTGGTCGTAGAATTCAAGTAACCCTGTGAGGCAGGACCTGCCATCCCTGAACCCATGTTGATGCTGTGTTACAAAGTTCCTTCGCTCCAGATGCTCCACTAGTTTTTTTCGCACAATCTTCTCCATCAGCTTGCATGGTATGCAGGTTAGGGACACTGGCCTGTAGTTCAGTGCCTCCTGTCTATCCCCTTTCTTGTATATCGGGACTACGTTAGCTGCTTTCCAAGTATCTGGCAGTTCCCCTGTTGCCAGTGATTTGTTATACACTATGGAGAGTGGTAGGCTCAGTTCTCTTGCTCCTTCCTTTAGAACCCAAGGGGAGATTCCATCTGGGCCTATAGCCTTCGTCACGTCCAACTCTAGTAAACACTTCCTTACTTCCCCACTGGTAATCTCAAACTCTTCCAGTGGTTCCTGGTTAGCTATTCCCTCACTTACCTCTGGAATTTCTCCTTGTTCTAAGGTGAAGACCTCCTGGAATTTCTTATTCAATTCCTCACACACTTCCTTGTCATTTGTAGTGAATCCTTCCGCCCCTATCCTTAATCTATCCTTAATGTGTGTGTGTGTGTATGTGTGTGTGTGAGTGTGAGTGTGAGTGTGTGTGTGAGAGTGTGAGTGTGAGTGTGAGTGTGAGTGTGTGTGTGTGTGAGTGTGAGTGTGTGTGTGTGTGTATGTGTGTGTGTGTGTGTGTGTGTGTGTGTGTGTGTGTGAGTGTGTGTGTGTGTGTGTGTGAGCGTGAGTGTGTGTGTGAGTGTGTGTGTGTGTGTGTGTGTGTGTAAGCGTGAGTGTGAGTGTGTACACACACTCGGGCCAGCTATTGACCCTCCTCAGGATGCAGCCCCAGAAAGTGGTCCAACTCCCAAGTACTTATTTACTGCTACGTGAACAGATAAGAGATGAAAGAAAAACGCTGCCAAAATGTTTCTGCACCATTCGGGATTCGATTCCTGGACTTTCGGATGAGAATCGAAGTCGTTCACAGTTTGACCACGGAGCCTGCCCCCCCCCCCAACCTACCCCTCTCTCTCTCTCTCTCTCTCTCTCTCTCTCTCTCTCTCTCTCTCTCTCTCTCTCTCTCTCTCTCTCTCTCTCTCTCTCTCTCCCTCCCCAATCTATCTTTAGCTGTGACCACACGCTCGTCCAGTCAGACTACATCGTATTTTACCCACACAATATATAAAAAAAAATTGTATATAAGAACGCCGAGCTAAGAATTTGCGGGAAGGACTGCTTGCCTGTCCCGCCCTAGCAGGCTGGCAGGCAGGGCGGGAAACGTCACCCCAACAGCCCCAGAGACCCCCCCCCCCACCCAACCTTCCTACAGGTTGTTTCCTATCCTATCCATGTAGGATAGGAAAGAACCTTTCCTTCCTATCCATGTAACGCTCATCACAACCTACCTACTGTAGGTTATGATGACAAGGAAGCAGACCTTGCCGGCCTGCACGGCAGCAAGCAAGTGGATCCTTCTTGAGGTTATCTTGAGACGATTTCGGGGCTTTTTAGTGTCCCCGCGGCCCGGTCCTCGACCAGGCCTCCACCCCCAGGAAGCAGCCCGTGACAGCTGATTAACACCCAGGTACCTATTTTACTGCTAGGTAACAGGAGCATCAGGGTGAAAGAAATTATGCCTATTGTTTCTCGTCGGCGCCCGCGATCGAACCCGGGACCACAGGATCACGCGTCCAGTGTTCAGTCCGCTCAGCCACCCTTCAAGACTACTGTTACAACACATGTAGACGACACCTCTGGAAGACAACGGGGGGGGGGGGGTGGCGCCCCCACAACCGGGGGCGGTGCCCCCCAATTATATATAATAATAGAAAATCCAACTGGCGGCAGTTACAAAGCGGACGACCTCCAGTAGCGTGTGGCAGCAACTATTGACGCCTGACACACGCCTTATAATTTGTGGACGATTATCTTGTCTGTGTTGAGAGAGAGAGAGAGAGAGAGAGAGAGAGAGAGAGAGAGAGAGAGAGAGAGAGAGAGAGAGAGAGAGAGAGAGAGAGAGAGAGAGAGAGAGAGCGTGTGTGAGAGAGAGCGTGTGTGAGAGAGAGAGGAAG
>NC_091164.1:10047780-10112780 GCF_040958095.1 Procambarus clarkii
CACCAGAGTATGCAACACCACTGCTCTGGGGCACCAGAGTATGCAACACCATACTCTGGGACACCAGAGTATGCAACACCATGCTCTGGGGCACCAGAGTATGCAACACCATGCTCTGGGGCACCAGAGTATGCAACACCACTGCTCTGGGGCACCAGAGTATGCAACACCATACTCTGGGGCACCAGAGTATGCAACACCATACTCTGGGACACCAGAGTATGCAACACCAAGCTCTGGGACACCAGAGTATGCAACACCAAGCTCTGGGGCACCAGAGTGTGCAACACCATGCTCTGGGGCACCAGAGTATGCAACACCATACTCTGGGACACCAGAGTATGCAACACCAAGCTCTGGGACACCAGAGTATGCAACACCAAGCTCTGGGGCACCAGAGTATGCAACACCATGCTCTGGGGCACCAGAGTATGCAACACCATACTCTGGGACACCAGAGTATGCAACACCAAGCTCTGGGACACCAGAGTATGCAACACCAAGCTCTGGGGCACCAGAGTATGCAACACCATGCTCTGGGGCACCAGAGTATGCAACACCATACTCTGGGACACCAGAGTATGCAACACCAAGCTCTGGGACACCAGAGTATGCAACACCAAGCTCTGGGGCACCAGAGTATGCAACACCATGCTCTGGGGCACCAGAGTATGCATCACCATACTCTGGGACACCAGAGTATGCAACACCAAGCTCTGGGACACCAGAGTATGCAACACCAAGCTCTGGGGCACCAGAGTATGCAACACCATGCTCTGGGGCACCAGAGTATGCAACACCATACTCTGGGACACCAGAGTATGCAACACCATGCTCTGGGACACCAGAGTATGCAACACCATGCTCTGGGGCACCAGAGTATGCAACACCATACTCTGGGACACCAGAGTATGGAACACCATGCTCTGGGGCACCAGAGTATGCAACACCATGCTCTGGGACACCAGAGTATGCAACACCATGCTCTGGGGCACCAGAGTATGCAACACCATGCTCTGGGGCACCAGAGTATGCAACACCATACTCTGGGGCACCAGAGTATGCAACACCATGCTCTGGGGCACCAGAGTATGCAACACCACTGCTCTGGGGCACCAGAGTATGCAACACCATACTCTGGGACACCAGAGTATGCAACACCATGCTCTGGGGCACCAGAGTATGCAACACCATGCTCTGGGACACCAGAGTATGCAACACCATACTCTGGGACACCAGAGTATGCAACACCATGCTCTGGGGCACCAGAGTATGCAACACCATGCTCTGGGGCACCAGAGTATGCAACACCATGCTCTGGGGCACCAGAGTATGCAACACCATACTCTGGGACACCAGAGTATGCAACACCATACTCTGGGACACCAGAGTATGCAACACCATGCTCTGGGGCACCAGAGTATGCAACACCATACTCTGGGACACCAGAGTATGCAACACCATACTCTGGGACACCAGAGTATGCAACACCATACTCTGGGACACCAGAGTATGCAACACCAAGCTCTGGGGCACCAGAGTATGCAACACCATGCTCTGGGGCACCAGAGTATGCAACACCATACTCTGGGACACCAGAGTATGCAACACCAAGCTCTGGGACACCAGAGTATGCAACACCAAGCTCTGGGGCACCAGAGTATGCAACACCATGCTCTGGGGCACCAGAGTATGCAACACCATACTCTGGGACACCAGAGTATACAACATTAAATCCACACCTTGTCAATTAAACATAACAAGAGCAGGTCCAGAGATACGCAACAAGGCTGAGATGAATTCTCGCATCTCGATCACGTCTCGGCTTTGTTGTCGGTTACTAAGAAGTTTAAGAGCTCCTTAGTAATGACCTTTGATCGAAGATGACCTGGTATAGCGTCTCCCAGCGTCTCTAAACAGCTCGTAAACTGTTTAGTAGCTACTGATTAAGATGTAAGTGGACACGTAAGTGTTTCGTGAACCCGCCCCTACCCACGACACCCACAATAACCAAGTGAAAGATGATGACGCACTGTTATCTATCATTCGTGAAATAGACAACAGTCTGTTGTCTATTCCATATATATGGACTCGATATATCGACTCGATATATATGCATATATATGGACTACTTAGATCCCCTCCACTCGGAGGGGATCTAAACATTCCCTCTAATGCGTTATGTGTGGTTTCCTCCGAGGGTATGGGTCCCCCCTTCTTCCAGCCAGAGGTATTCATATTATACAATAAAATATGCACAATAATTAGTACATTGTGCAAATTTTGGCATAACTAAGGTTTAGTTAGGTGTTTAGGTTCTGTGGGTAATTATTTGCATTGGAAGTACGTGGGTGAACTCAAATACATATAACTCTTAATATGTATTAATTTTACACACACATGAGAAACAACCCATTTTTATTAGAGTACGTTAAAATTAATGTCATGGGGATAGCCTGCCGCTTTAACGAGCCTAAACTGAGGCTAAGTTGCTGTATGAGTAGTGGAAGCCAACTCCACCCATGGAGTGGAAGCCACGTTCTCATCCATATCTTCAAGCGCTGATAAGAACCACCACACAACGGTCAGGAATCGTTGTACCATATTGCCAACAGCTAAAAAAGCCGAGCCCAGGAGCTTGGCCTAACTCCCCGCAAGCAAAACTACAGACAAACAAACAAGCAATAAAAACATCGAACGCCCCACGAATTCGCGACCATATCAACTCATAAAATGAAAATATTATGCACTAAAAATTCTGTTAATAGTTTCCCCTATAAACCTGACGTGAAAAATGGAAAACGGTTCGCGGGGGAAAAAAAAGTAAAAAAGTTTAATATGGAATATATTTTTATCGAACTGGTCCGAGTAATAAAAATAATAAAGCTTATCGGATAACATCTGTTTTTGACGGTCCGTTTGAGGGAGCGTGTGACAGACCGCCAGTGACCCCCAGGTAGTCCGGGTGACCCCCACAGGTAGTCCGGGTGACCCCCACAGGTAGTCCGGGTGACCCCCACAGGTAGTCCGGGTGACCCCCACAGGTAGTCCGGGTGACCCCCACAGGTAGTCCGGGTGACCCCCACAGGTAGTCCGGGTGACCCCCACAGGTAGTCCGGG
Source organism: Procambarus clarkii (assembly GCF_040958095.1). Classification (NCBI taxonomy): domain Eukaryota; kingdom Metazoa; phylum Arthropoda; class Malacostraca; order Decapoda; family Cambaridae; genus Procambarus; species Procambarus clarkii. Next base: position 10,050,901 of record NC_091164.1, read on the forward strand.
TGACCCCCAGGTAGTCCGGGTGACCCCCACAGGTAGTCCGGGTGACCCCCACAGGTAGTCCGGGTGACCCCCACAGGTAGTCCGGGTGACCCCCACAGGTAGTCCGGGTGACCCCCACAGGTAGTCCGGGTGACCCCCACAGGTAGTCCGGGTGACCCCCAGGTAGTCCGGGTGACCCCCAGGTAGTCCGGGTGACCCCCACAGGTAGTAAGGGTGACCCCCACAGGTAGTCCGGGTGACCCCCACAGGTAGTCCGGGTGACCCCCACAGGTAGTCCGGGTGACCCCCACAGGTAGTCCGGGTGACCCCCACAGGTAGTCCGGGTGACCCCCACAGGTAGTCCGGGTGACCCCCACAGGTAGTCCGGGTGACCCCCACAGGTAGTCCGGGTGACCCCCACAGGTAGTCCGGGTGACCCCCACAGGTAGTCCGGGTGACCCCCACAGGTAGTCCGGGTGACCCCCAGGTAGTCCAGGTGACCCCCACAGGTAGTCCGGGTGACCCCCACAGGTAGTCCGGGTGACCCCCAGGTAGTCCGGGTGACCCCCAGGTAGTCCGGGTGACCCCCACAGGTAGTCCGGGTGACCCCCACAGGTAGTCCGGGTGACCCCCACAGGTAGTCCGGGTGACCCCCACAGGTAGTCCGGGTGACCCCCAGGTAGTCCGGGTGACCCCCACAGGTAGTCCGGGTGACCCCAGGTAGTCCGGGTGAGCCCCACAGGTAGTCCGGGTGAGCCCCACAGGTAGTCCGGGTGACCCCCACAGGTAGTCCGGGTGACCCCCAGGTAGTCCGGGTGACCCCCAACTAGTCCGGGTGACCCCAGGTAGTCCGGGTGACCCCCACAGGTAGTCCGGGTGACCCCCACAGGTAGTCCGGGTGACCCCCAGGTAGTCCGGGTGACCCCCACAGGTAGTCCGGGTGACACCCAGGTAGTCCTGGTGACCCCCACAGGTAGTCCGGGTGACACCCAGGTAGTCCGGGTGACCCCCACAGGTAGTCCGGGTGACCCCCAGGTAGTCCGGGTGACCCCCACAGGTAGTCCGGGTGACCCCCACAGGTAGTCCGGGTGACACCCAGGTAGTCCGGGTGACCCCCACAGGTAGTCCGGGTGACCCCCACAGGTAGTCCGGGTGACCCCCACAGGTAGTCCGGATGACCCCCACAGGTAGTCCGGGTGACCCCCAGCTTAGTCCGGGTGACCCCCAGGTAGTCCGGGTGACCCCTAGCTTAGTCCGGGTGACCCCCACAGGTAGTCCGGGTGACCCCCAGGTAGTCCGGGTGACCCCCACAGGTAGTCCGGGTGACCCCCAGGTAGTCCGGGTGACCCCCACAGGTAGTCCGGGTGACCCCCAGGTAGTCCGGGTGACCCCCACAGGTAGTCCGGGTGACCCCCAGGTAGTCCGGGTGACCCCCCCAGGTAGTCCGGGTGACCCCCACAGGTAGTCCGGGTGACCCCCACAGGTAGTCCGGGTGACCCCCAGGTAGTCCGGGTGACCCCCAGCTTAGTCCGGGTGACCCCCAGGTAGTCCGGGAGACCCCCAGGTAGTCCGGGTGACCCCCACAGGTAGTCCGGGTGACCCCCAGGTAGTCCGGGTGACCCCCAGGTAGTCCGGGTGACCCCAGGTAGTCCGGGTGACCTCCAGCTAGTCCAGGTGACCCCCAGGTAGTCCGGGTGACCACCAACTAGTCCGGGTGACCCCAGGTAGTCCGGGTGACCCCCAGGTAGTCCGGGTGACCCCAGGTAGTCCGGGTGACCCCCAGGTAGTCCGGGTGACCCCAGGTAGTCCGGGTGACCCCCAGCTAGTCCGGGTGACCTCCAACTAGTCCGGGTGACCCCCAACTAGTCCGGGTGACCCCCAACTAGTCCGGGTGACCTCCAGCTAGTCCAGGTGACCTCCAGCTAGTCCGGGTGACCCCCAACTAGTCCGGGTGACCCCCAACTAGTCCGGGTGACCTCCAGCTAGTCCAGGTGACCTCCAGCTAGTCCGGGTGACCTCCAACTATTCCGGGTGACCCCCAACTAGTCCGGGTGACCTCCAGCTAGTCCAGGTGACCTCCAGCTAGTCCGGGTGACCTCCAACTAGTCCGGGTGACCCCCAACTAGTCCGGGTGACCCCCAACTAGTCCGGGTGACCCCCAACTAGTCCGGGTGACCCCCAGGTAGTCCGGGTGACCTCCAGGTAGTCCGGGTGACCCCCAGCTAGTCCGGGTGACCCCCAACTAGTCCGGGTGACCTCCAGGTAGTCCGGGTGACCTCCAACTAGTCCGGGTGACCCCCAACTAGTCCGGGTGACCCCCAACTAGTCCGGGTGACCTCCAGGTAGTCCGGGTGACCTCCAACTAGTCCGGGTGACCCCCAACTAGTCCGGGTGACCCCCAACTAGTCCTGGTGACCCCAGGTAGTCCGGGTGACCTCCAACTAGTCCGGGTGACCCCCAGGTAGTCCGGGTGACCCCCAACTAGTCCGGGTGACCCCCAGGTAGTCCGGGTGACCCCCAACTAGTCCGGGTGACCCCCAACTAGTCCGGGTGACCCCCAGGTAGTCCGGGTGACCCCCAGCTAGTCCGGGTGACCCCCAGCTAGTCCTGGTGACCCCCAACTAGTCCGGGTGACCCCCAGGTAGTCCGGGTGACCCCCAACTAGTCCGGGTGACCTCCAGGTAGTCCGGGTGACCCCCAGCTAGTCCGGGTGACCCCCAACTAGTCCGGGTGACCCCCAGGTAGTCCGGGTGACCCCCAACTAGTCCGGGTGACCACCAACTAGTCCGGGTGACCTCCAGGTAGTCCGGGTGACCCCCAGGTAGTCCGGGTGACCCCCAGGTAGTCCGGGTGACCCCCAGCTAGTCCGGGTGACCCCCAGCTAGTCCTGGTGACCCCCAACTAGTCCGGGTGACCCCCAGGTAGTCCGGGTGACCCCCAACTAGTCCGGGTGACCCCCAGAACTAGTCCGGGTGACCCCCAGCTAGTCCGGGTGACCCCCAGCTAGTCCGGGTGACCTCCAGCTAGTCCGGGTGACCCCCAGCTAGTCCGGGTGACCTCCAGCTAGTCCGGGTGACCCCCAGCTAGTCCGGGTGACCCCCAGCTAGTTCGGGTGACCCCCAACTAGTCCGGGTGACCCCCAACTAGTCCGGGTGACCCCCAACTAGTCCGGGTGACCTCCAACTAGTCCGGGTGACCTCCAGGTAGTCCGGGTGACCCCCAACTAGTCCGGGTGACCTCCAACTAGTCCGGGTGACCTCCAACTAGTCCGGGGGACCACCAACTAGTCCGGGTGACCTCCAACTAGTCCGGGTGACCTCCAACTAGTCCGGGTGACCCCCAACAAGCCGCCGTGACGCCGCAAATCAATGACGTGTTCCCGAGGTCCACTCCACTTAGTATTATCTGCTGCCAAAGGTAAAATAAGGACAAGTTATAGGAAGAAAAAAAGAAATAATAAGTCAAAATCCGTCACGCCCGCCCGTCCACCACACCTGTCTACCACTCCCTATCCCGTCCACCAAATTCCGTCTGCTCTGTCTCATAGACACGCCCGTCTCCCCCACAAGACACCGACAGAAACCCCCATAAAAATAGGAACGGTTCCGATATTAACATAACTGGGACTTAGCATGCAAAGCAGATTTCGCAGCCCTATATAAATGTCCGACATGAATACAGAATTGGGCGTGTAAGTGAGCAAGATGGCGCTTACGGAGTCCATGTCTCGCGTGTCGACACCTCTCGCAAGGTCCGCCCATGTCTATACCACCTCTTACGCCCATGTCTATACTAGTTCTTACGCCCATGTCTATACTAGCTCTTACGCCCATGTCTATACTAGCTCTTACGCCCATGTCTATACTAGCTCTTACGTCCATGTCTATACCACCTCTTACGCCCATGTCTATACTAGCTCTTACGCCCATGTCTATACTAGCTCTTACGCCCATGTCTATACCAGCTCTTACGCCCATGTCTATACCAGCTCTTACGCCCATGTCTATACTAGCTCTTACGCCCATGTCTATACTAGCTCTTACGCCCATGTCTATACTAGCTCTTACGCCCATGTCTATACTAGCTCTTACGCCCATGTCTATACTAGCTCTTACGCCCATGTCTATACTAGCTCTTACGCCCATGTCTATACCACCTCTTACGCCCATGTCTATACTAGCTCTTACGCCCATGTCTATACTAGCTCTTACGCCCATGTCTATACCAGCTCTTACGCCCATGTCTATACCACCTCTTACGTCCATGTCTATACTAGCTCTTACGCCCATGTCTATACCACCTCTTACGCCCATGTCTATACCAGCTCTTACGTCCATGTCTATACCACCTCTTACGTCCATGTCTATACCAGCTCTTACGTCCATGTCTATACCACCTCTTACGCCCATGTCTATACCACCTCTTACGCCCATGTCTATACCACCTCTTACGCCCATGTCTATACCAGCTCTTACGCCCATGTCTATACCAGCTCTTACGCCCATGTCTATACCAGCTCTTACGCCCATGTCTATACCAGCTCTTACGCCCATGTCTATACCAGCTCTTACGCCCATGTCTATACCAGCTCTTACGCCCATGTCTATACCAGCTCTTACGCCCATGTCTATACCAGCTCTTACGCCCATGTCTATACCAGCTCTTACGCCCATGTCTATACCAGCTCTTACGCCCATGTCTATACCAGCTCTTACGCCCATGTCTATACTAGCTCTTACGCCCATGTCTATACTAGCTCTTACGCCCATGTCTATACTAGCTCTTACGCCCATGTCTATACTAGCTCTTACGCCCATGTCTATACCAGCTCTTACGCCCATGTCTATACCAGCTCTTACGCCCATGTCTATACCAGCTCTTACGCCCATGTCTATACCAGCTCTTACGCCCATGTCTATACCAGCTCTTACGCCCATGTCTATACCAGCTCTTACGCCCATGTCTATACCAGCTCTTACGCCCATGTCTATACCAGCTCTTACGCCCATGTCTATACCAGCTCTTACGCCCATGTCTATACCAGCTCTTACGCCCATGTCTATACTAGCTCTTACGCCCATGTCTATACCAGCTCTTACGCCCATGTCTATACCAGCTCTTACGCCCATGTCTATACCAGCTCTTACGCCCATGTCTATACTAGCTCTTACGCCCATGTCTATACTAGCTCTTACGCCCATGTCTATACCAGCTCTTACGCCCATGTCTATACTAGCTCTTACGCCCATGTCTATACCACCTCTTACGTCCATGTCTATACTAGCTCTTACGCCCATGTCTATACCACCTCTTCATGTTCTGTGAGACTCCCACCTGTTTTTTTGGGGGGGATGGAACGAAGTGCCGGACCAACCGGGCTGTGGTGGATATGTTCTTGATCTACACGGTCTCTCTCTCTCCCACTGTGTGTGTGTGTACTCACCTAATTGTACTCACCTAATTGTGCTTGCGGGGGTTGAGCTCTGGCTCTTTGGTCCCGCCTCTCAACCGTCAATCAACTGGTGTACAGATTCCTGAGCCTATTGGGCTCTATCATATCTACATTTGAAACTGTGAATGGAGTCAGCCTCCACCACATCACTTCCTAATGCATTCCATTTGCTAACTACTCTGACACTGAAAAAGTTCTTTCTAACGTCTCTGTGGCTCATTTGGGTACTCAGCTTCCACCTGTGTCCCCTTGTTCGCGTCCCACCAGTGTTGAAAAGTTCATCCTTGTTTACCCGGTCGATTCCCCTGAGGATTTTGTAGGTTGTGATCATGTCCCCCCTTACTCTTCTGTCTTCCAGTGTCGTGAGGTGCATTTCCCGCAGCCTTTCCTCATAACTCATGCCTCTTAGTTCTGGGACTAGTCTAGTAGCATACCTTTGGACTTTTTCCAGCTTCGTCTTGTGCTTGACAAGGTACGGGCTCCATGCTGGGGCCGCATACTCCAGGATTGGTCTTACATATGTGGTGTACAAGATTCTGAATGATTCCTTACACAGGTTCCTGAACGCCGTTCTGATGTTAGCCAGCCTCGCATATGCCGCAGACGTTATTCTCTTTATGTGGGCTTCAGGAGACAGGTTTGGTGTGATATCAACTCCTAGATCTTTCTCTCTGTCTGTTTCATTAAGTACTTCATCTCCTATTCTGTATCCTGTGCCTGGCCTCCTGTTTCCACTGCCTAGTTTCATTACTTTGCATTTACTCGGGTTGAACTTCAACAGCCATTTGTTGGACCATTCACTCAGTCTATCCAGGTCATCTTGTAGCCTCCTACTATCATCCTCTGTTTCAATCCTCCTCATAATTTTTGCATCGTCGGCAAACATTGAGAGGAACGAATCTATACCCTCTGGGAGATCATTTACATATACCAGAAACAGTATAGGTCCAAGGACTGACCCCTGCGGGACTCCACTTGTGACGTCTCGCCAATCTGAGACCTCACCCCTCACACAGACTCGTTGTCTCCTGTTGCTTAGGTATTCCTCTATCCACCGGAGTACCTTCCCTCTCACTCCAGCCTGCATCTCCAACTTTCGCACTAGCCTCTTGTGTGGCACTGTATCAAAGGCTTTCTGACAATCCAAAAATATGCAGTCTGCCCACCCTTCTCTTTCTTGCCTTATTTTTGTTGCCTGGTCGTAGAATTCAAGTAACCCTGTGAGGCAGGACCTGCCATCCCTGAACCCATGTTGATGCTGTGTTACAAAGTTCCTTCGCTCCAGATGCTCCACTAGTTTTTTTCGCACAATCTTCTCCATCAGCTTGCATGGTATGCAGGTTAGGGACACTGGCCTGTAGTTCAGTGCCTCCTGTCTATCCCCTTTCTTGTATATCGGGACTACGTTAGCTGCTTTCCAAATATCTGGCAGTTCCCCTGTTGCCAGTGATTTGTTATACACTATGGAGAGTGGTAGGCTCAGTTCTCTTGCTCCTTCCTTTAGAACCCAAGGGGAGATTCCATCTGGGCCTATAGCCTTCGTCACGTCCAACTCTAGTAAACACTTCCTTACTTCCCCACTGGTAATCTCAAACTCTTCCAGTGGTTCCTGGTTAGCTATTCCCTCACTTACCTCTGGAATTTCTCCTTGTTCTAAGGTGAAGACCTCCTGGAAGTGAAGACCTCCTGGAAGACCTCCTCCTGTGTGTGTGTGTGTGTGTGTGTGTGTGTGTGTGTGTGTGTGTGTGTGTGTGTGTGTGTACTCACCTAATTGTGCTTGCGGGGGTTGAGCTCTGGCTCTTTGGTCCCGCCTCTCAACCGTCAATCAACTGGTGTACAGATTCCTGAGCCTATTGGGCTCTATCATATCTACATTTGAAACTGTGTATGGAGTCAGCCTCCACCACATCACTTCCTAATGCATTCCATTTACTAACTACTCTGACACTGAAAAAGTTCTTTCTAACGTCTCTGTGGCTCATTTGGGTACTCAGCTTCCACCTGTGTCCCCTTGTTCGCGTCCCACCAGTGTTGAATAGTTCATCCTTGTTTACCCGGTCGATTCCCCTGAGGATTTTGTAGGTTGTGATCATGTCCCCCCTTACTCTTCTGTCTTCCAGTGTCGTGAGGTGCATTTCCCGCAGCCTTTCCTCATAACTCATGCCTCTTAGTTCTGGGACGTTAGTTCTGTGTGTGTGTGTGTGTGTGTGTGTGTGTGTGTGTGTGTGTGTGTGTGTGTGTGTGTGTGTGTGTGTGTGTGTGTGTGTGTGTGTGTGTGTGTGGGTGACAGGCAAGAATCGGTACACCAGTTGATTGACAGTTGAGAGGCGGGCCGAAAGAGCAAAGCTCAACCCCCGCGAGCACAACTAGGTGAATACACCCGATGTATTCGTGTGTATTCACCTAGTGTGTATTCACCTAGTGTGTATTCACCTAGTGTGTATTCACCTACTTTGCATCAGCCCGCACTGATGCAAAGTGGTTGAGGCTGTAAGTGAATGTTGCAGTAACGAGCGACACCTTCCAGGAAAGAGTCGCCCAACACAACAATAGTGGAGAGCTTACAGAAAGGCAAGCAATTACTGCGGACACATTTATCCACCTCAGAATACATTGTAAAAGCATTTCTTTCACAGCCTAATGGCACGTAGATCATGTAATGTATATTCCGTACAAATTATAATGATTATTTTGCTTCAGCTGTGAATATTACCTAAATCTCCTTTTGTGTATGTATATATATATATATATATATATATATATATATATATATATATATATATATATATATATAACTTTAGAACACTTTCCCACCAGGAGACTCGAACCCTAGCCAGCACAGAAGCCTTCCAGCAACTGGCATAACAGGTACGCCTTAACCCTCTGCACCACCGCTCAGACCCTTAAAAGAGATGGTAATTTCGGACTATTTAAATACCCCAAAGATCAACACCTCCCAAGAGCACCAGAGCAAGTGAGGATGCTCTTGGGAGGTGTTGATCTTTGGGGTATTTAAATAGTCCGAAATTACCATCTCTTTTAAGGGTCTGAGCGGTGGTGCAGAGGGTTAAGGCGTACCTGTTATGCCAGTTGCTGGAAGGCTTCTGTGCTGGCTAGGGTTCGAGTCTCCTGGTGGGAAAGTGTTCTAAAGTTGTATACTTAACTCTCGTGTTTAGGAGAGTTGTGCCTTAGGCATATATATATATATATATATATATATATATATATATATATATATATATATATATATATATATATATATATATATATATATATATATATATATATATATATATAATACACAGCCGACAATGTATTTTCAACTAATGCGATCCGTTACCTCGCTACATTTCCGCCTAATCCACATATGATTCATCAAGTTCAAAGTTTGAGGCAACGGAATATTCATTCATCCAGAGCCCCAACACCGGATATTGTAATCACGATCATTTATTTACCTGCAGCTCCCCGGTTTCCAATTGTGTTGACTGAATAAATACCTGCCTGCAGGCGAACCAGCTGCCATCTGCGCAAGATGGCCGCAGACAGCAGCGCGCGAAACTGTTTGAACGATGGGTTTTGCGCGGCGGGTCGATTTTTGGCGCCAAGGCACGCGCGGCCCGGCGTCCACCCGCAACCCATCCTCGACTCAAGTCCATTACATCCAGCGGTCAACCCCACAGACGCATTCATAAATTTTAACATGCTGTTCATTCAAAACGGGAATTTTCTCAAGTATAAATTAATATTATAATATATTAGCATATTGTGTATATATAGGCATAGGTTAGGTTAGGTGTTTAGGTTCTGTTGGCGATTATTTGTATTTGCAGTACGTGGGTGAAGCATTTATAGCGTTGTGGTTCGAACAAAATTCGTCAGTGAAGCACTTGTTCCGGAAGTGTTCGAACGTCAGCAGTTGTGAGTCGTGTGTAAACCGCTTTTCATTCATAAACAGCTGGGGTTTGGTGGGTGCATGGAATCACTTTTGGATCTTTGTTTCGAGGACGGGCTGCCACCCGACTGGATCTGTACTGCCAGCTTCGAGACCCGACTGGATCTCGAGGCCAGCTTCAGAACCTCTTCACCCATCCCCGCTTCTCGTTCTCAGCGATGATGATTGATGAAGATTAAACCACCCCAAAAGGTGCCACGGGCATGAATAGCCCGTAAGTGGTGGCCCTTTTGACCCATTACCAGTATCAAGAACTGATACTGGAGATCTGTGAAGGTGCGACTGCACCCTGCGTGACGGGAGATGTCTCCAGTGTCGTTCTCAGCGCCTACACATCCTCAAAGGAAGCCGGGGTTCCCTAAAACAAATGAGATGCGAACGCAGGTACAAGGCGCAGCCATCGGGGGTCCTGGAACCCAGGCGAAAACACATGGGAAGGCACAAGGGATTCGAACACTGCCGAATATGGCGCAAAACACTAGGCAAAGATGCTCACCACAGTTGCCTGACCCAAAAATGACACCATTGTTCCATCGTCGCATTTATCTCTCCAACGACCCAGCAATTATAACCCCGTTAAATACAGCCGTGTTCCATAACATAATGGCCTCCGTTTACGACAACAGCAGAGAGAAAGTGAACGTAAATAATAATAAACGCATAGTAGAGAAAAGGCTGCATGTGTGGCAATACTGACACACACACACTGTTCAGTAAGATCACCTGCTGCTGCTACTGCTGTTATCCTCTCTCGCCAGAGGTCAGCGGAGGGCTACTGCTGTAATCCTCCCCCCTCGCCAGAGGTCAGGGGAGGGCTACTGCTGTAATCTCCCCCCTCGCCAGAGGTCAGGGGAGGGCTACTGCTGTAATCCTCCACCCCTCGCCAGAGGTCAGCGGAGGGCTACTGCTGTAATCCTCCCCCCTCGCCAGAGGTCAGCGGAGGGCTACTGCTGTAATCCTCCCCCCTCGCCAGAGGTCAGCGGAGGGCTACTGCTATAATCCTCCCCCCTCGCCAGAGGTCAGCGGAGGGCTACTGCTGTAATCCTCCCCCCTCGCCAGAGGTCAGGGGAGGGCTACTGCTATAATCCTCCCTCGCCAGAGGTCAGCGGAGGGCTACTGCTGTAATCCTCCCTCCTCGCAAGAGGTCAGGGGAGGGCTACTGCTGTAATCCTCCCTCCTCGCCAGAGGTCAGCGGAGGGCTACTGCTGTAATCCTCCCTCGCCAGAGGTCAGCGGAGGGCTACTGCTGTAATCCTCCCTCGCCAGAGGTCAGCGGAGGGCTACTGCTGTAATCCTCCCTCGCCAGAGGTCAGCGGAGGGCTACTGCTGTAATCCTCCCTCGCCAGAGGTCAGCGGAGGGCTACTGTTGTAATCCTCCCTCGCCAGAGGTCAGCGGAGGGCTACTGCTGTAATCCTCCCCCCTCGCCCAAGGGAAGAGGAAGGTGCGTACGAGCCAAACAAGAGCCCGCATGGGGGGTCATGATAATCCTTACCCATCCTGTACTGGTCACACACACAGCCCCGCTCCTGTGTTAGGTAAGTCCACTACGGGCTCACCACAGCCCCGCTCCTGTGCCAGGTAAGTCCACTACGGGCTCACCATAGCCCCGCTCCTGTGCCAGGTAAGTCCACTAAGGGCTCACCATAGCCCCGCTCCTGTGCCAGGTAAGTCCACTACGGGCTCACCACAGCCCCGCTCCTGTGCCAGGTAAGTCCACTACGGGCTCACCACAGCCCCGCTCCTGTGCCAGGTAAGTCCACTACGGGCTCACCACAGCCCCGCTCCTGTGCCAGGTAAGTCCACTACGGGCTCACCATAGCCCCGCTCCTGTGCCAGGTAAGTCCACTACGGGCTCACCACAGCCCCGCTCCTGTGCCAGGTAAGTCCACTACGGGCTCACCACAGCCCCGCTCCTGTGCCAGGTAAGTCCACTACGGGCTCACCACAGCCCCGCTCCTGTGCCATTTAAGTCCACTACGGGCTCACCACAGCCCCGCTCCTGTGCCAGGTAAGTCCACTACGGGCTCACCACAGCCCCGCTCCTGTGTCAGGTAAGTCCACTACGGGCTCACCACAGCCCCGCTCCTGTGCCAGGTAAGTCCACTACGGGCTCACCATAGCCCCGCTCCTGTGCCAGGTAAGTCCACTACGGGCTCACCACAGCCCCGCTCCTGTGCCAGGTAAGTCCACTACGGGCTCACCACAGCCCCGCTCCTGTGCCAGGTAAGTCCACTACGGGCTCACCATAGACCCGCTCCTGTGCCAGGTAAGTCCACTACGGGCTCACCACAGCCCCGCTCCTGTGCCAGGTAAGTCCACTACGGGCTCACCACAGCCCCGCTCCTGTGCCAGGTAAGTCCACTACGGGCTCACCATAGACCCGCTCCTGTGCCAGGTAAGTCCACTACGGGCTCACCATAGACCCGCTCCTGTGCCAGGTAAGTCCACTACGGGCTCACCACAGCCCCGCTCCTGTGCCGGGTAAGTCCACCTAGGGCTCACCATAGCCCCGCTCCTGTGCCGGGTAAGTCCACCTAGGGCTCACCACAGCCCCGCTCCTGTGTCGGGTAAGTCCACTACGGGCTCACCACAGCCCCGCTCCTGTGCCAGGTAAGTCCACTACGGGCTCACCATAGCCCCGCTCCTGTGCCAGGTAAGTCCACTACGGGCTCACCACAGCCCCGCTCCTGTGCCGGGTAAGTCCACTACGGGCTCACCACAGCCCCGCTCCTGTGCCAGGTAAGTCCACTACGGGCTCACCACAGCCCCGCTCCTGTGCCAGGTAAGTCCACTACGGGCTCACCACAGCCCCGCTCCTGTGCCAGGTAAGTCCACTACGGGCTCACCACAGCCCCGCTCCTGTGCAAGGTAAGTCCACTACGGGCTCACCACAGCCCCGCTCCTGTGCCAGGTAAGTCCACTACGGGCTCACCACAGCCCCGCTCCTGTGCCAGGTAAGTCCACTACGGGCTCACCACAGCCCCGCTCCTGTGCCAGGTAAGTCCACTACGGGCTCACCATAGCCCCGCTCCTGTGCCAGGTAAGTCCACTACGGGCTCACCACAGCCCCGCTCCTGTGCCAGGTAAGTCCACTACGGGCTCACCACAGCCCCGCTCCTGTGCCAGGTAAGTCCACTACGGGCTCACCATAGCCCCGCTCCTGTGCTAGGTAAGTCCACTACGGGCTCACCACAACCCCGCTCCTGTGCCAGGTAAGTCCACTACGGGCTCACCACAACCCCGCTCCTGTGCCAGGTAAGTCCACTACGGGCTCACCACAGCCCCGCTCCTGTGCCAGGTAAGTCCACTACGGGCTCACCACAGCCCCGCTCCTGTGCCAGGTAAGTCCACTACGGGCTCACCACAGCCCCGCTCCTGTGCCAGGTAAGTCCACTACGGGCTCACCACAGCCCCGCTCCTGTGCCAGGTAAGTCCACTACGGGCTCACCACAGCCCCGCTCCTGTGCCAGGTAAGTCCACTACAGGCTCACCACAGCCCCGCTCCTGTGCCAGGTAAGTCCACTACGGGCTCACGACAGCCCAGCTCCTGTGCCAGGTAAGTCCACTACGGGCTCACCACAGCCCCGCTCCTGTGCCAGGTAAGTCCACTACGGGCTCACCATAGACCCGCTCCTGTGCCAGGTAAGTCCACTACGGGCTCACCACAGCCCCGCTCCTGTGCCAGGTAAGTCCACTACGGGCTCACCATAGCCCCGCTCCTGTGCCAGGTAAGTCCACTACGGGCTCACCACAGCCCCGCTCCTGTGCCAGGTAAGTCCACTACGGGCTCACCATAGCCCCGCTCCTGTGCCAGGTAAGTCCACTAAGGGCTCACCATAGCCCCGCTCCTGTGCTAGGTAAGTCCACTACGGGCTCACCACAACCCCGCTCCTGTGCCAGGTAAGTCCACTACGGGCTCACCACAACCCCGCTCCTGTGCCAGGTAAGTCCACTACGGGCTCACCACAGCCCCGCTCCTGTGCCAGGTAAGTCCACTACGGGCTCACCATAGACCCGCTCCTGTGCCAGGTAAGTCCACTACGGGCTCACCACAGCCCCGCTCCTGTGCCAGGTAAGTCCACTACGGGCTCACCATAGCCCCGCTCCTGTGCCAGGTAAGTCCACTACGGGCTCACCACAGCCCCGCTCCTGTGCCAGGTAAGTCCACTACGGGCTCACCATAGCCCCGCTCCTGTGCCAGGTAAGTCCACTAAGGGCTCACCATAGCCCCGCTCCTGTGCCAGGTAAGTCCACTACGGGCTCACCACAGCCCCGCTCCTGTGCCAGGTAAGTCCACTACGGGCTCACCACAGCCCTGCTCCTGTGCCAGGTAAGTCCACTACGGGCTCACCACAGCCCCGCTCCTGTGCCAGGTAAGTCCACTACGGGCTCACCATAGCCCCGCTCCTGTGCCAGGTAAGTCCACTACGGGCTCACCACAGCCCCGCTCCTGTGCCAGGTAAGTCCACTACGGGCTCACCACAGCCCCGCTCCTGTGCCAGGTAAGTCCACTACGGGCTCACCACAGCCCCGCTCCTGTGCCATTTAAGTCCACTACGGGCTCACCACAGCCCCGCTCCTGTGCCAGGTAAGTCCACTACGGGCTCACCACAGCCCCGCTCCTGTGCCAGGTAAGTCCACTACGGGCTCACCACAGCCCCGCTCCTGTGCCAGGTAAGTCCACTACGGGCTCACCATAGCCCCGCTCCTGTGCCAGGTAAGTCCACTACGGGCTCACCACAGCCCCGCTCCTGTGCCAGGTAAGTCCACTACGGGCTCACCACAGCCCCGCTCCTGTGCCAGGTAAGTCCACTACGGGCTCACCATAGACCCGCTCCTGTGCCAGGTAAGTCCACTACGGGCTCACCACAGCCCCGCTCCTGTGCCAGGTAAGTCCACTACGGGCTCACCACAGCCCCGCTCCTGTGCCAGGTAAGTCCACTACGGGCTCACCATAGACCCGCTCCTGTGCCAGGTAAGTCCACTACGGGCTCACCATAGACCCGCTCCTGTGCCAGGTAAGTCCACTACGGGCTCACCACAGCCCCGCTCCTGTGCCGGGTAAGTCCACCTAGGGCTCACCATAGCCCCGCTCCTGTGCCGGGTAAGTCCACCTAGGGCTCACCACAGCCCCGCTCCTGTGTCGGGTAAGTCCACTACGGGCTCACCACAGCCCCGCTCCTGTGCCAGGTAAGTCCACTACGGGCTCACCATAGCCCCGCTCCTGTGCCAGGTAAGTCCACTACGGGCTCACCACAGCCCCGCTCCTGTGCCGGGTAAGTCCACTACGGGCTCACCACAGCCCCGCTCCTGTGCCAGGTAAGTCCACTACGGGCTCACCACAGCCCCGCTCCTGTGCCAGGTAAGTCCACTACGGGCTCACCACAGCCCCGCTCCTGTGCCAGGTAAGTCCACTACGGGCTCACCATAGACCCGCTCCTGTGCCAGGTAAGTCCACTACGGGCTCACCATAGACCCGCTCCTGTGCCAGGTAAGTCCACTACGGGCTCACCACAGCCCCGCTCCTGTGCCGGGTAAGTCCACCTAGGGCTCACCATAGCCCCGCTCCTGTGCCGGGTAAGTCCACCTAGGGCTCACCACAGCCCCGCTCCTGTGTCGGGTAAGTCCACTACGGGCTCACCACAGCCCCGCTCCTGTGCCAGGTAAGTCCACTACGGGCTCACCATAGCCCCGCTCCTGTGCCAGGTAAGTCCACTACGGGCTCACCACAGCCCCGCTCCTGTGCCAGGTAAGTCCACTACGGGCTCACCACAGCCCCGCTCCTGTGCCAGGTAAGTCCACTACGGGCTCACCACAGCCCCGCTCCTGTGCCATTTAAGTCCACTACGGGCTCACCACAGCCCCGCTCCTGTGCCAGGTAAGTCCACTACGGGCTCACCACAGCCCCGCTCCTGTGTCAGGTAAGTCCACTACGGGCTCACCACAGCCCCGCTCCTGTGCCAGGTAAGTCCACTACGGGCTCACCATAGCCCCGCTCCTGTGCCAGGTAAGTCCACTACGGGCTCACCACAGCCCCGCTCCTGTGCCAGGTAAGTCCACTACGGGCTCACCACAGCCCCGCTCCTGTGCCAGGTAAGTCCACTACGGGCTCACCATAGACCCGCTCCTGTGCCAGGTAAGTCCACTACGGGCTCACCACAGCCCCGCTCCTGTGCCAGGTAAGTCCACTACGGGCTCACCACAGCCCCGCTCCTGTGCCAGGTAAGTCCACTACGGGCTCACCATAGACCCGCTCCTGTGCCAGGTAAGTCCACTACGGGCTCACCATAGACCCGCTCCTGTGCCAGGTAAGTCCACTACGGGCTCACCACAGCCCCGCTCCTGTGCCGGGTAAGTCCACCTAGGGCTCACCATAGCCCCGCTCCTGTGCCGGGTAAGTCCACCTAGGGCTCACCACAGCCCCGCTCCTGTGTCGGGTAAGTCCACTACGGGCTCACCACAGCCCCGCTCCTGTGCCAGGTAAGTCCACTACGGGCTCACCATAGCCCCGCTCCTGTGCCAGGTAAGTCCACTACGGGCTCACCACAGCCCCGCTCCTGTGCCGGGTAAGTCCACTACGGGCTCACCACAGCCCCGCTCCTGTGCCAGGTAAGTCCACTACGGGCTCACCACAGCCCCGCTCCTGTGCCAGGTAAGTCCACTACGGGCTCACCACAGCCCCGCTCCTGTGCCAGGTAAGTCCACTACGGGCTCACCACAGCCCCGCTCCTGTGCAAGGTAAGTCCACTACGGGCTCACCACAGCCCCGCTCCTGTGCCAGGTAAGTCCACTACGGGCTCACCACAGCCCCGCTCCTGTGCCAGGTAAGTCCACTACGGGCTCACCACAGCCCCGCTCCTGTGCCAGGTAAGTCCACTACGGGCTCACCATAGCCCCGCTCCTGTGCCAGGTAAGTCCACTACGGGCTCACCACAGCCCCGCTCCTGTGCCAGGTAAGTCCACTACGGGCTCACCACAGCCCCGCTCCTGTGCCAGGTAAGTCCACTACGGGCTCACCATAGCCCCGCTCCTGTGCTAGGTAAGTCCACTACGGGCTCACCACAACCCCGCTCCTGTGCCAGGTAAGTCCACTACGGGCTCACCACAACCCCGCTCCTGTGCCAGGTAAGTCCACTACGGGCTCACCACAGCCCCGCTCCTGTGCCAGGTAAGTCCACTACGGGCTCACCACAGCCCCGCTCCTGTGCCAGGTAAGTCCACTACGGGCTCACCACAGCCCCGCTCCTGTGCCAGGTAAGTCCACTACGGGCTCACCACAGCCCCGCTCCTGTGCCAGGTAAGTCCACTACGGGCTCACCACAGCCCCGCTCCTGTGCCAGGTAAGTCCACTACAGGCTCACCACAGCCCCGCTCCTGTGCCAGGTAAGTCCACTACGGGCTCACGACAGCCCAGCTCCTGTGCCAGGTAAGTCCACTACGGGCTCACCACAGCCCCGCTCCTGTGCCAGGTAAGTCCACTACGGGCTCACCATAGACCCGCTCCTGTGCCAGGTAAGTCCACTACGGGCTCACCACAGCCCCGCTCCTGTGCCAGGTAAGTCCACTACGGGCTCACCACAGCCCCGCTCCTGTGCCGGGTAAGTCCACTACGGGCTCACCACAGCCCCGCTCCTGTGCCGGGTAAGTCCACTACGGGCTCACCACAGCCCCGCTCCTGTGCCGGGTAAGTCCACTACGGGCTCACCACAGCCCCGCTCCTGTGCCAGGTAAGTCCACTACGGGCTCACCACAGCCCCGCTCCTGTGCCAGGTAAGTCCACTACGGGCTCACCACAGCCCCGCTCCTGTGCCAGGTAAGTCCACTACGGGCTCACCACAGCCCCGCTCCTGTGCCATTTAAGTCCACTACGGGCTCACCACAGCCCCGCTCCTGTGCCGGGTAAGTCCACTACGGGCTCACCACAGCCCCGCTCCTGTGCCAGGTAAGTCCACTACGGGCTCACCACAGCCCCGCTCCTGTGCCAGGTAAGTCCACTACGGGCTCACCACAGCCCCGCTCCTGTGCCAGGTAAGTCCACTACGGGCTCACCACAGCCCCGCTCCTGTGCAAGGTAAGTCCACTACGGGCTCACCACAGCCCCGCTCCTGTGCCAGGTAAGTCCACTACGGGCTCACCACAGCCCCGCTCCTGTGCCAGGTAAGTCCACTACGGGCTCACCACAGCCCCGCTCCTGTGCCAGGTAAGTCCACTACGGGCTCACCATAGCCCCGCTCCTGTGCCAGGTAAGTCCACTACGGGCTCACCACAGCCCCGCTCCTGTGCCAGGTAAGTCCACTACGGGCTCACCACAGCCCCGCTCCTGTGCCAGGTAAGTCCACTACGGGCTCACCATAGCCCCGCTCCTGTGCTAGGTAAGTCCACTACGGGCTCACCACAACCCCGCTCCTGTGCCAGGTAAGTCCACTACGGGCTCACCACAACCCCGCTCCTGTGCCAGGTAAGTCCACTACGGGCTCACCACAGCCCCGCTCCTGTGCCAGGTAAGTCCATTACGGGCTCACCACAGCCCCGCTCCTGTGCCAGGTAAGTCCACTACGGGCTCACCACAGCCCCGCTCCTGTGCCAGGTAAGTCCACTACGGGCTCACCACAGCCCCGCTCCTGTGCCAGGTAAGTCCACTACGGGCTCACCACAGCCCCGCTCCTGTGCCAGGTAAGTCCACTACAGGCTCACCACAGCCCCGCTCCTGTGCCAGGTAAGTCCACTACGGGCTCACGACAGCCCAGCTCCTGTGCCAGGTAAGTCCACTACGGGCTCACCACAGCCCCGCTCCTGTGCCAGGTAAGTCCACTACGGGCTCACCATAGACCCGCTCCTGTGCCAGGTAAGTCCACTACGGGCTCACCACAGCCCCGCTCCTGTGCCAGGTAAGTCCACTACGGGCTCACCACAGCCCCGCTCCTGTGCCGGGTAAGTCCACTACGGGCTCACCACAGCCCCGCTCCTGTGCCGGGTAAGTCCACTACGGGCTCACCACAGCCCCGCTCCTGTGCCGGGTAAGTCCACTACGGGCTCACCACAGCCCCGCTCCTGTGCCAGGTAAGTCCACTACGGGCTCACCACAGCCCCGCTCCTGTGCCAGGTAAGTCCACTACGGGCTCACCACAGCCCCGCTCCTGTGCCAGGTAAGTCCACTACGGGCTCACCACAGCCCCGCTCCTGTGCCATTTAAGTCCACTACGGGCTCACCACAGCCCCGCTCCTGTGCCAGGTAAGTCCACTACGGGCTCACCACAGCCCCGCTCCTGTGCCAGGTAAGTCCACTACGGGCTCACCACAGCCCCGCTCCTGTGCCAGGTAAGTCCACTACGGGCTCACCATAGCCCCGCTCCTGTGCCAGGTAAGTCCACTACGGGCTCACCACAGCCCCGCTCCTGTGCCAGGTAAGTCCACTACGGGCTCACCACAGCCCCGCTCCTGTGCCAGGTAAGTCCACTACGGGCTCACCATAGACCCGCTCCTGTGCCAGGTAAGTCCACTACGGGCTCACCACAGCCCCGCTCCTGTGCCAGGTAAGTCCACTACGGGCTCACCACAGCCCCGCTCCTGTGCCAGGTAAGTCCACTACGGGCTCACCATAGACCACTCCTGTGCCAGGTAAGTCCACTACGGGCTCACCATAGACCCGCTCCTGTGCCAGGTAAGTCCACTACGGGCTCACCACAGCCCCGCTCCTGTGCCGGGTAAGTCCACTACGGGCTCACCAACAACAACTGAACAGGTCAGAGAGTCTTGGCCTCACTAGAGGGGGACTGTACCCACCCATCTTTGGCTGTTAACATCACATTACCTGATGTTGGCGAGGCATGAGCGGATACTGTACGTCTTGTCATACGCTACACACTGTTTACTCTATGTGTCAAGCACCTGTGTCATACGTCTCTGTCATGCCTGCCACCGTATGTATAGGCACGAGGCCAGGCGGAGAGCGCTCGGGGGTCGCAGTCCTAAGGAGCCCGGTTCGATTCCCGGCTGAGGTGGAAACAAATGGGCAGTTTCTTTCACGTGATAGCCTGTTCACCTAGAAGTAAATAGGTACCTGTGAGTTAGCTCTGATATTGAGGAGATATGATAGGGGGTCGGGAGTCAGTACATTAGACAACCGGCATTTAGAAAAGCGAGGTCCAAGACCTAAATGCCCGATTCTGCAGACATCAGTGAATTCATACACACACGTTGGTAATACAAAAACTAAATGAGAGAGAGAGAGAGAGAGAGAGAGAGAGAGAGACAGAGAGAGAGAGAGACACAGAGAGAGAGAGAGAGAGAGAGAGAGAGAGAGAGAGAGAGAGAGAGAGAGAGAGAGAGAGAGAGAGAGAGAGAGAGAGAGAGAGAGAGAGAGACAGAGAGAGAGAGAGACACAGAGAGAGAGAGAGAGAGAGAGAGAGAGAGAGAGAGAGAGAGAGAGAGAGAGAGACACAGAGAGAGAGAGCGAGAGAGCGAGAGAGCGAGAGAGCGAGAGAGAGAGAGCGAGAGAGCGAGAGAGCGAGAGAGCGAGAGAGCGAGAGAGCGAGAGAGCGAGAGAGCGAGAGAGAGAGAGAACGAGAGAGCGAGAGAGAGCGAGAGAGAGCGAGAGAGCGAGAGAGCGAGAGAGCGAGAGAGCGAGAGAGAGAGACCCACCCACCCACCCCTCACTGAACCATAACCAACACACAGCATGAACAAACAGCCAACAAACCCCGCCAGTGTCGACCACCCCACGGGCAGGGCCGTAACCCCCCAGCAATACGCTCTGATACACTCCACGTTCTCAGGAGCATTCTCCCGCCCGACCACCACATGCATCACCTCATTCACAATTATCAACACTTATCTCCAGCTCTCAGTCCGGAGTACTAACACCCCCTCCCCCCCCCCCCCTCCACCCCACCCCCACAAGCCCAATGACTCGCAGAGGCAAAAATGCGCCCAAGCAACTTTAATTCCTGGTGCGTAATGTCAGATATTACGATATAAATTATATCGTGTGTAGAATACACTCACCCTGTGTGGCGCAGGAGCATTGTATTCATTGTCTTCAGGATCCGAACGCCTCTAAAATCGGTTCCCAAACAACATAAGGCGTTGAGTAACGGGTTCTCTGAGCCACAACAAGGGTTGAGTAAAGAGTTCCTGAGCCACACCAAGGGATGAGTAAAGGGTCCCTGAGCCACAACAAGGGTTGAGTAAAGAGTTCCTGAGCCACACCAAGGGATGAGTAAAGGGTCCCTGAGCCACAACAAGGGTTGAGTAAAGAGTTCCTGAGCCACACCAAGGGATGAGTAAAGAGTTCCTGAGCCACACCAAGGGATGAGTAAAGGGTCCCTGTGTAACACTGTAAAAGTGTTTGAGTTAGTTTATTTAAAATATATATAGAGTACATGAGTCACAGACAAGGATCTGAGAGGCGCCAGTTGTCTGCCTGAGATCTCACACCTCAAAGCGTTAATGACCTCAAGTGACCTGAGGTCAGATCATGAGAATTTCACCTTGCTTCCGCTAAGCTCTTAATTGTAGTCTGGTAGCCTTCAAACAAGCCGACGTTTAAGGAGTGGCTTGGTAGTGCCGGAGGCTATCTACTTGTGGGCGGAGTTAGCTACTAGGTTCCCCAATATAAACTCGGAGAGCTATCCACCAGGAAGCATTAACAGACAGAACAGCAGACGAGAGCAGAGACGTCCCTATCAGGGAGGCTGTCGGCCGGCAAGGGCGGGAGTCTCTGTCAACTACAGACCCCCCCCCCTTCTCTATTCAACTTAGACTCAGTCCTCGGTGAGTGAACATTAAGGTGACTTGGTCGTGTTTACGTATGTTGTGTGATGATCAGGGGCAGTCAAGTTGTAGGGTTCTCGAATTCTTGGATAATGACTCTCTTTAACATTTTAATTGAATTGCTACATTATGATACTTCATGTGAAATATAATTATGAATTTATTATTTAAATTGTGTTTAACTTTGTTCCCTAGAGCTTTGAGTTGAGGTGAGAAAGCCTCGGTGGTTACTAGATTCAAGATATTAATGAGTACTTGTTTGGAGTTGATACATGGTACAGAGGGAACATACTAATAATGAACTCATGATAACATCCTTGGAGAATTTTGTGATACAGGCAAGTTCCATTCCTTGTCTTGTATGTAATGATCATGAATGGATGGTGGCAGCATTTCGTCTTCTACTATCTACTCTTCTACTTCTACTATCTACTCTTCTCCTTCTACCTATCTACACCTCTCCCTCCACCCTTCTCTAAACTCTCACTTTCAGCTAATGACCCTCTTCGCTCCTCCCACCTCCCTACCTCTTACCCCAAACCCTCACTAATTACTTCACTATTCATTTCTTTCCTTTCGTTTTCTCTTATACGTTTGTGGCAATGATTCTGTATTCTAGAGTTCTCTCTAAAGTTCCGGGTAGCTGATCCAGTTACGGCACCTTGTAGTCTTAGCACCTAGGTAGTCAAATACCTAGGTTACAAGGTGTTGAACGAGAGAGGTTGCCTTAGGAACTCTGGAGGTGCTCTAGAATAGTTAGCTAACTGGGGACGGGATAACGGACTAGAGAGAGCTGTTTCCCCCGGCCTCGTTAGTTAACTGGGGGGTGGAATAATGGACAAGATAGAGCTATTTCCCCTACCCCCCGTTACAATGATGGCAGCGGTGTTGAACAATGTTTAAGGTATTGGTGTTCTTTTGAACATTGTTCAGTCCCACGTGTCTTTTGCCGCTCAGGCGCTATCAGGGAGATCTTGACAGGTGTTTTACTTTCGCGATTTAGCGAGTTTTTTCAGGCTAGGAGATAGTGATTCTCTAGTGTTGTGGTTTAGTGATTTTGTGAGTTTTGTGGTGTTCAGGGAATGTTCACCAGAACTTGCGTGTATAGTGATTTATGTTAGTAATAAGATTTGGCGATTTGGGAACTTAGCGGTGTTGGTAGTGCAGGTCAGCTGAGTGTGACAGGTGACCTCGCATGTCCCACGGGGACACCCAGCCACCGCTGGTCTCCAGGTCAGTGGGGGAGTGGCAGGTGTAGTTTTTAAGTGGTGGTTCTGCTCAGATTATTGCGATCGACTGTTTTACTCCATTTGAACGCAATAACCCGAGGTGTACTGGTATTGTACAGCATGCTAGGGGGAGGCTTAGTATGTCAGTAGACTTCACGTTGGGGACGCTCGACGTTAGATAGTCTGGTCACAGGGGTGGCAACAGTTTGGAGTTGTTGACCGGCGGAGAAGCTAGGAAAACACTCTGGGTCACGTAGGTGGCTGTAGGTTAAGGGTGGGAGTAACGGTTAATTATGTACTTAAGATTAGGAAAGGTACAGTTAAGTGAGGCTAGTGTTTGTCTATTAGTATTGATTTTTTTGTGTGTGACAAGTTAAAAGTAGTGATGCCCTTATTCTCTCTTCTCTAACTTTACTCTGTTACTGTTTTATGTTCCACCAAGTCAATCATTCAGAGTTAATTGGATTATTAAAAAAAAAAAAAAAATTGAAGTGTAGTTGTTGCCAGGAGGAGAGCGTTATGATATAACTGTGTAACCCTATACAAACTACAGGGTCACACAACAGCATGGAACACGGGTATTGTCGCCTTTATGTTCAATTCACAGGTGGGAGCCAGAGGAGAGGCGCGACGCATATACAGAAGAGGGAGACGGCTGCTGTGTACCACACTCAGGGGCGTTTATCACCACCACCACGACCAGCCCACTACCTGGAGGTCATGGCTCCACCACCATCACCACCCCAGGGGACCCCAAGATGCAGCCCTCTCGGTCGGTCAACATTGGTCTACCCATTGGACCCCAAGACGGACGGACCCCAGTGGACCCCAAGACTAACGGACCCCCAGTGGACCCCAGGTCGTTCTGCAGACGACCCCAGACGACCCAGTAAAGATGGAAGAGGAGCAACAACGACTCCAGTCTGTCCCACCAACATCGGTCTACCCAGGACGGACCCCAATGTACCCCAGGTCGCTTGTCAAAGACCCATGGGAGGAGGAAGAGAAGAAAGAAGAGAGAAGAAGGAAGAGAGAAGAAAGAAGAAAGAAGAAAGAAGAAGAAGAACATAAGACAAGCTGAGTGAGACACGATGCCTCGTGTCCCTTGCTGGTGTCAGCATCATTGCATGGAGCGTAATTGCAAGACAGGATCGTTTGCCTTAACTGGCCGCCCCTCCTGCAAGCAGGTAGCTCTGTTGAGTGATTCTTCCTGTGTCATGCGGACTTGATGTGGCTGTCAGAAGTAGCTCTCTGAAGGAGGCGTGCTGGAGCAACAGGGAGGAAGAAGAGTAGGATGGGATTTCTACTGTTGGCAACTATATGAAGGTCTCGAAACTTGTAGTCCCTATAGCTGTGAAGAACCCCAATATACGTCTCTCATGGTGACTGACGTAGGGCCAATTACAGATCAGCTGGGACAACCGAATTCCACGGTCCTGTGCGCAGTTCAAGTAGTAACGGCTTTCGGGTTGACCAAGTGTTGTTGTGCGTTAACGACGGAGAAGCGACGGAGGCAGTTGTGTTGAAGAAATGTGGTACAGGATTATCTACAAGACCAAGCAGTGACGTCGCCCAGCCAGAGACAATGGACGTCTGTCTACATATTTCATTTTTTAGAGTAGGATGATGTATATTTGTTTAGCTAGGATGTATTTTTTTTTTTCGTTAATAAAGTTGTTGCACACAGCTAGCTTGCTTTAGCAGTGTTGCAAAAACTTTATTTCGGGGAGAAGGGGAGATGTAACACTGTAAAAGTGTTTGAGTTAGTTTATTTAAAATATATATAGAGTACATGAGTCACAGACAAGGATCTGAGAGGCGCCAGTTGTCTGCCTGAGATCTCACACCTCAAAGCGTTAATGACCTCAAGTGACCTGAGGTCAGATCATGAGAATTTCACCTTGCTTCCGCTAAGCTCTTAATTGTAGTCTGGTAGCCTTCAAACAAGCCGACGTTTAAGGAGTGGCTTGGTAGTGCCGGAGGCTATCTACTTGTGGGCGGAGTTAGCTACTAGGTTCCCCAATATAAACTCGGAGAGCTATCCACCAGGAAGCATTAACAGACAGAACAGCAGACGAGAGCAGAGACGTCCCTATCAGGGAGGCTGTCGGCCGGCAAGGGCGGGAGTCTCTGTCAACTACAGACCCCCCCCCTTCTCTATTCAACTTAGACTCAGTCCTCGGTGAGTGAACATTAAGGTGACTTGGTCGTGTTTACGTATGTTGTGTGATGATCAGGGGCAGTCAAGTTGTAGGGTTCTCGAATTCTTGGATAATGACTCTCTTTAACATTTTAATTGAATTGCTACATTATGATACTTCATGTGAAATATAATTATGAATTTATTATTTAAATTGTGTTTAACTTTGTTCCCTAGAGCTTTGAGTTGAGGTGAGAAAGCCTCGGTGGTTACTAGATTCAAGATATTAATGAGTACTTGTTTGGAGTTGATACATGGTACAGAGGGAACATACTAATAATGAACTCATGATAACATCCTTGGAGAATTTTGTGATACAGGCAAGTTCCATTCCTTGTCTTGTATGTAATGATCATGAATGGATGGTGGCAGCATTTCGTCTTCTACTATCTACTCTTCTACTTCTACTATCTACTCTTCTCCTTCTACCTATCTACACCTCTCCCTCCACCCTTCTCTAAACTCTCACTTTCAGCTAATGACCCTCTTCGCTCCTCCCACCTCCCTACCTCTTACCCCAAACCCTCACTAATTACTTCACTATTCATTTCTTTCCTTTCGTTTTCTCTTATACGTTTGTGGCAATGATTCTGTATTCTAGAGTTCTCTCTAAAGTTCCGGGTAGCTGATCCAGTTACGGCACCTTGTAGTCTTAGCACCTAGGTAGTCAAATACCTAGGTTACAAGGTGTTGAACGAGAGAGGTTGCCTTAGGAACTCTGGAGGTGCTCTAGAATAGTTAGCTAACTGGGGACGGGATAACGGACTAGAGAGAGCTGTTTCCCCCGGCCTCGTTAGTTAACTGGGGGGTGGAATAATGGACAAGATAGAGCTATTTCCCCTACCCCCCGTTACACCTGAGCCACAACAAGGGTTGAGTAAAGAGTTCCTGAGCCACACCAAGGGATGAGTAAAGGGTCCCTGAGCCACAACAAGGGTTGAGTAAAGAGTTCCTGAGCCACACCAAGGGATGAGTAAAGGGTCCCTGAGCCACACCAAGGGATGAGTAAAGGGTTTCTGAGCCACACCAAGGGATGAGTAAAGGGTTTCTGAGCCACACCAAGAGATGAGTAAAGGGTTCCTGAGCCACACCAAGGGATGAGTAAAGGGTTCCTGAGCCACACCAAGAGATGAGTAAAGGGTTCCTGAGCCACACCAAGGGATGAGTAAAGGGTTTCTGAGCGACACCAAGAGATGAGTAAAGGGTTCCTGAGCCACACCAAGAGATGAGTAAAGGGTTCCTGAGCCACACTAAGGGATGAGTAAAGGGTTCCTGAGCCACACCAAGAGATGAGTAAAGGGTTCCTGAGCCACACCAAGAGATGAGTAAAGGGTTCCTGAGCCACACTAAGGGATGAGTAAAGGGTTTCTGAGCCACAACAAGGGATGAGTAAAGGGTTTCTGAGCCACACCAAGGAATGAGTAAAGGGTTCCTGAGCCACACCAAGAGATGAGTAAAGGGTTCCTGAGCCACACCAAGGGATGAGTAAAGGGTTTCTGAGACACACCAAGAGATGAGTAAAGGGTTCCTGAGCCACACCAAGAGATGAGTAAAGGGTTCCTGAGCCACACCAAGGGATGAGTAAAGGGTTTCTGAGCCACACCAAGAGATGAGTAAAGGGTTCCTGAGCCACACCAAGAGATGAGTAAAGGGTTCTCTGAGCCACAACAAGGGATGAGTAATGGGTTTCTGAGCCACACCAAGGGATGAGTAAAGGGTTCCTGAGCCACATCAAGAGATGAGTAAAGGGTTCCTGAGCCACACCAAGGGATGAGTAAAGGGTTTCTGAGCCACACCAAGAGATGAGTAAAGGGTTCCTGAGCCACACCAAGAGATGAATAAAGGGTTCCTGAGCCACACCAAGGGATGAGTAAAGGGTTTCTGAGCCACACCAAGAGATGAGTAAAGGGTTCCTGAGCCACATCAAGAGATGAGTAAAGAGTTCCTGAGCCACACCAAGAGATGAGTAAAGGGTTCATGAGCCACACCAAGAGATGAGTAAAGGGTTCCTGAGCCACATCAAGAGATGAGTAAAGAGTTCATGAGCCACACCAAGAGATGAGTAAAGGGTTCATGAGCCACACCAAGAGATGAGTAAAGGGTTCATGAGCCACACCAAGAGATGAATAAAGGGTTCATGAGCCACACTAAGAGATGAGTAAAGAGTCCCTGAGCCACACCAAGGGATGAGTAAAGGGTTCATGAGCCACACCAAGAGATGAGTAAAGAGTCCCTGAGCCACACCAAGAGATAAGTAAAGAGTTCCTGAGCCACACCAAGAGATGAGTAAAGAGTCCCTGAGCCACACCAAGAGATGAGTAAAGAGTTCCTGAGCCACACCAAGAGATGAGTAAAGAGTTCCTGAGTCACACCAAGAGATGAGTAAAGAGTTCCTGAGCCACACCAAGAGATGAGTAAAGAGTTCCTGAGCCACACCAAGAGATGAGTAAAGAGTTCCTGAGCCACACCAAGAGATGAGTAAAGAGTTCCTGAGCCACACCAAGAGATGAGTAAAGAGTCCCTGAGCCACACCAAGAGATGAGTAAAGAGTTCCTGAGCCACACCAAGAGATGAGTAAAGAGTTCCTGAGCCACACCAAGAGATGAGTAAAGAGTTCCTGAGCCACACCAAGAGATGAGTAAAGAGTTCCTGAGCCACACCAAGAGATGAGTAAAGAGTCCCTGAGCCACACCAAGAGATAAGTAAAGAGTTCCTGAGCCACACCAAAAGATGAGTAAAGAGTCCCTGAGCCACACCAAGAGATGAGTAAAGAGTTCCTGAGCCACACCAAAAGATGAGTAAAGAGTCCCTGAGCCACACCAAGAGATGAGTAAAGAGTTCCTGAGCCACACCAAGAGATGAGTAAAGAGTTCCTGAGCCACACCAAGAGATGAGTAAAGAGTTCCTGAGCCACACCAAGAGATGAGTAAAGAGTTCCTGAGCCACACCAAGAGATGAGTAAAGAGTTCCTGAGCCACACCAAGAGATGAGTAAAGAGTTCCTGAGCCACACCAAGAGATGAGTAAAGAGTTCCTGAGCCACACCAAGAGATGAGTAAAGAGTTCCTGAGCCACACCAAGAGATGAGTAAAGAGTTCCTGAGCCACACCAAGAGATGAGTAAAGAGTTCCTGAGCCACACCAAGAGATGAGTAAAGAGTCCCTGAGCCACACAAGGCGTCGAATAATATATGCGACTCCTTATTAAATCGAACCATAAACTTAATTAAATTTTCGGCCGTGTCCTGATAAAACCAATTTTGAACGCCAACTCAATTATTATTTAAACTTGAGACCAGGTTGGCACTTACACAGTTCCTAGAGTCTCTATTAAATGCTTAAGAAATCTAAATAATAATAATTACCTTTGTCGGGGACAGGAGAATTAATTTTGCTTTGACTAATCGATGTCCTCCCCCTCCCTCCCCCCCCCACCCCCGTAGATCAATTCCTGAACTTCCCACACGATGAAATCCCTCAACAGTTGTCTAACTCTTAGGGATCTATTTACTACTAGGTGAACAGGAGCATGACGTTCTAATGAAGGAAATACTGTTCATTTGTTTCTGCTACGGCCGGGAATCGAACTCGGGCCCCTTAAGAACACAATCCCCCCCCCCACCCCCAAGCGTTGTTCGCGCGTGTATGTATAGTCGGTAGGATGAGAAAATAGGTCGGAAATCGACCTATAACATTCGATAACGAGATATTAGATAACGAGCGGTCAGAAAGACAGCCCCCAAAAGATAACGGCTCGATCCAGCGTGAAAGCCATGCTCATCTGCCTGATAGCTGAGTAGACAACGCTCGGGATTTGTAATCATAGGTCCAGGAATTGATCCCCAGCGATGGGCAGAGTTTCTTTCACCCTGATGCTCCTGTTCACCTAGCAGTAAATAGGTACCTGGAAGTTAGGCAACTGTTACGGGCTGCTTCCTCGGTGTGTGATGGGGGGGGGGGGAATTTAGTATTTAGTAACAGATGATTGACTGACAGTTGAGAGGCGGGCCGAAAGAGCAGAGCTCAACCCCCGCAAGCACAACTAGGTGAGTACACCCCCCCCCCCACCATGCGTCACCTGTCCCCCCCCCCCACCATCATCTAAAGTCTTGACAACATTGTGTTTTTCTCTATTGTTTCACTCAGTTCTCACGTCTGCCGCTCATAACACGCAGGATCTGTGCCCTCCTGTGATTGGTCACATTTGCATACACAACACCAGCCAAGTCTTATCAGTGGGGGGCCGGAGGGGAGGGGTGTGATGGGGCCGGGTGGGGGGGGGTGTGATGGGGCCGGGTGGGGGGGGGTGTGATGGGGCCGGGTGGGGGGGGGGGGTTGCATATTCCATTCCCCCCCCCCCCCCCCCATTTACTATTTTGCTGCTATGCTGTCTGGTCCTACTTCCGCTTCACTATTTGTGTTAGTATTACTGAAGACTTCGACAACACGTGGTTTATATACGCGTCATAACACGGCGCTCTCTCTCTCTCTCTCCCTCTCTCTCTCTCTCTCTCTCTCTCTCTCTCTCTCTCTCTCTCTCTCTCTCTCTCTCTAAAATATTATTATTCAACATCCAAAACATTCTCCACTTACCTATTATAAAATGTTTCTGCATTTGAATCTTACAAGACTTGTCAAAATAAACCCACACAGTAATTCCCCCCCCCCCCCCCCGAAGTAAACTCTCAGTGCAATATATTTAATATTTATTTCAAACGCCCACACACACACACACACACACACACACACACACACACACACACACACACACACACACACAACGCCCTTGTCTCACCTTACGCTAATGAAAGTGTCTGAGATATTTGGACGGGACGATGGAATACTTGTTGTACCAGCAGAGCGCCCAGGCAGTCACGTGACACCACAAGATGGATGGCAGGGGTGGAGCCGTAACTGGCTTGTCTCAGCCCAGTCTCAACTGATCCGTTTAACAAGCCCAAACAGTCCTTTTAAAGACCCCTCTAAACCATCCATTAAATATCCGTTTTTACCTGCGCGGAGGTGTTCCTTATGGAAGCCTAGCTATCCTTTTCTTTACAATCTCGAGGGATATCGTTCGCGATATCTTATCTTCTTAAAGAAGGTGATCTTACCTTCCAAGACATACTGATATATTTTATAACTCATTAAATGCCTTGTGGGCCGTTGTATAAGTCAGCAAATCCGTTTTTTTTCTTTTTACAAGATATAGATCCATTTTAGAAGACCTGCAATCTGTCTGTGGCGAGGCTTTACAAGCCAACACACGCCTTCAAGACATCTTACAAGCCTGAGATTGAAAACTGACCAAGTAACGATATGGGTGGGACAACGTGTTGTAAATTCATCTTATTTACAAGATCCGATACTTACAGACTAACGTACAACAGCCAATGTTTACAACTAACCAACAAAAAAAAGCCAATATTTACAACTAACGTACAAATGTTAATGATTAGAGCGATAGAGCTCTTTAAATACTCAATCAGCTCATCTTGCTTGCCTCGTCTGTTCGATCGAAAAACAAAGACTAAAGCTTTATTTGTTCTGTGTCCTTGCTTTAGTTACACGACTATTGTTTTACGTGTTAATCGGAGCCAAGGAACAGAATTTAGTGTGTTTGTTTATGTGTTATCTTCGGCACTGATGATAACGGAAGGAGCAATTATGAATTTTACTTGTTTTGCAAATGACAAAAGGAAAAATAATTGTGCATTTGTGTGTTTATGATAGAGTGGAGGGAGGGAGGAGGGGGGGGGGAGATACTGCTTTTGTTCCGTGTTGATGACGAAGAAGGTGGTTAATGCACTTGTTTGCTTGTTTATTTGTTTGTTTATTTGTTTGGGGACTCGTTGAGGATATCAGACTTCCCCATTGTTTTTCCCCCTGACGCTTGTAAACACATTATTAAGCTTGGTTTTTTATTTTAATGCATTTACTATACGCCTGTGTCAGATAAGGAATATTTACTGGTGTTTTTAATGGCTTGGTTTGTTGCTCGTTAGGGCCGGAGTAGTTTGGTAGTTTACTATTGTGTGTTCGATGAGCCGCAGACGAGTAATGTGAGAGAGAGAGAGAGAGAGAGAGAGAGAGAGAGAGAGAGAGAGAGAGAGAGAGAGAGAGAGAGAGAGAGAGAGAGAGAGAGAGAGAGAGAGAGAGGGAGAGAGAGAGGGAGAGAGAGAGGGAGAGAGAGAGGGAGAGAGAGAGGGAGAGAGAGAGGGAGAGAGAGAGAGAGAGAGAGAGAGAGAGAGAGAGAGAGAGAGAGAGAGAGAGAGAGAGAGAGAGAGAGAGAGAGAGAGAGAATGATAGCACTGATGGTGATGAGTGGGAGGGGAAATGGCGTTGGAGGAAAGGAACACACAGGAAGACAGACATAGAAACAGCAGAGGGGGCGGGGGGGGGGGGGAGAGGGAGGGGAGGGGGGGATCAAGAGCCAAAGACATCACGGCACCTGAACACCCAACAGAGCACGGAGCCCAGTTGGAGGGTGCGGAAGCTGACAGCCGGATATTCAAGCTGGCAGGATTTTCAAGCAGGGAGGCGGCTACGTGTATGGCTGGTGGAGACTGAACCAAGTTGACGAAACGTTTGAAGCAGGAATGTTTCGTCTTGAAGCAGGAATCGAAGGGCAGGCCCGACAGGCCCGCGGCTACGGAAGCAGGCTAGCAGGCCCGCGGCTACGGAAGCAGGCTAGCAGGCCCGCGGCTACGGAAGCAGGCTAGCAGACCCGCGGCTACGGAAGCAGGCTAGCAGGCCCGCGGCTACGGAAGCAGGCTAGCAGGCCCGCGGCTACGGAAGCAGGCTAGCAGGCCCGCGGCTACGGAAGCAGGCATATAGCAGGCCCGCGGCTACGGAAGCAGGCTAGCAGGTTGCTTTAATAGCCGCCTGCATGGTTGAGGCAAGGCATCGCTATCTGTCATCACCCGTCTCATTAGTTTTACATAATCTACAAACACTGATAAGAAGCCAATTTCCTCTGTCACTTCGCTGACACGTGTATTCACCTAGTGGTGCTTGCAGGGACTGATCTAATATACTGTCTCCCGACCTATTTTCCTCATATCTCTACTACATAAATTTATCTTTAACACACAATGTAGTAGAGATAAGAGGAAAATAGGTTGGGGAGTCAGTACATTAAATAATCGACGGATGGAAAGGCGGAGTCCAAGAGCTAATAGCTCGATCCCTGAGTCACACATCGTAAATAAATAGTAAATACACACACACACACACACAAATGGAATGCATTAGGCAGTGATGTGGTGGAGGCAGACTCCATAAACAGATTCAAATGTAGATATGATAGAGCCCAGTAGGCTCCAGAATCTGTACACCAGTCGATTGACAGTTGAGAGGCGGGACCAAAGAGCCAGAGCTCAACCCCCCCCCCCCCCGCAAGCACAACTAGGTGAGTACACACACACACACACACACACACACACACACACACACACACAACCGTCACGTACAAAAGAATATCATTGATTTTTTTCTCTCTGACAAAGGGACCTGTGGACCAGCGAACCCTGCACCACTTCTCTTGCGAGAGGATCTTCAGGTCTCGGCAGATGTTCGGGTCTGTCGCGGATTTCTAGCAGGTCTCTATCTCTGGCGGGCTTCAGGATCCTCTCGCGGACCTCCAGGTCCTCTCGCGGGCCTCTAGGTCCTCTCGCGGGCCACCAGGTCCTCTCGCGGGCCACCAGGTCCTCTCGCGGGCCTCTAGGTCCTCTCGCGGGACACCAGGTCCTCTCGCGGGCCTCCAGGTACTCTCGCAGATGCAAAGATGTACACTAACCTGTACATCTTTTCTCACTCTTTGGCGGCTTTGTTTACAAATATCAAACAGTTAATGAGCTCCGAAGCATCAGGAATTTTTTTTATAACAATAACAACACTTGATTGGCAAGTTTTCATACTTGTAAACTGTTTAATATATGTACACAAAGGCGTCAAAAATTGATAAAAGATGTACACGTTCGTAAGTACTTGCGTAACTGCTTTGTGAATCTGGCCCGTGGCTTCTACACTGCTCCCCCTCCCCCCTACCATTGAGAATGTCTTGATGTACAGAAGTTTGAATTATACTGTTTCTGTTTTCCTGCAACTCTCTGTTTGGCTCCGTCTTAAAAAAAATAGTTATACAAAGCAAACATTTTAACAATTTTGTTATTTCTAATTAGAGGAACAATACACACTGATGTTCATAAAATTGTCAAAATAATTCCATCATACTTTGGCCATAGACAAATATATGATCTCCGTGATCTCCGCCACCACCCATTCCTACCACCTCCTATGGTGCCTCCACCACTTTCTTGGGTCCCCTACCACCCAATCACTCCATACACCAGAATGGAATTGACAGTGTAGCAAGGAAGGCTTATTTAACACGGGTGGCACACGAACAAGGGAACACAGGTGGAAGCCAAGTACCCAAATGAGCCACAGGCACGTTAGAAAGAACTTTTTCAGTGTCAGAGAAATTAGTAAATGGAATGCATTAGGCAGTGATGTGGTGGAGGCTGGCTCCATGCACAGTTTCAAGTGTAGATATGATAGAGCCCAGTAGACTCAGGAATCTGTACACCAGTTGATTGACAGTTGAGAGGCAGGACCAAAGAGCCAGAGCTCAACCCCCGCACGCACAACTAAGAGAGTACACCCCCCTGCTGGTGCCTCTCCCCTACCCCTTCCCCTGGTCCCCTACCACCTATCTTTCAATACAAACCCGCCCCTGACTTCCCCTGAGTCTTGATCAAGTGTCCTACAGCTCTCTCATATAGTGACACATGATAGTGACACATACTTGGAGGGGGAGGGGAGCGAGCGACGGAGACACTGATACAGACAGAACCAAAGAGAAATAGAAAGACAAAGACGGAATGAGAAGTAGACAGATATCGGGTCGTCCCGGCTACCGCCCTGTTCTTCATTTAGTAATTCCGTACAATACGAAATGTTTTAAAAGTTCCATAAACTAGCTTCCTGCAATATATATATATATATATATATATATATATATATATATATATATATATATATATATATATATATATATATATATATATATATATTGTACCTAGATGGGGTTCTGGCAGTTCTTCTTCTCCCCAAGCCCGGCCCGAGGTCAGGCTTGACTTGCGATAACTTGGTCCAACAGGCTGTTGCTTGGTGCGGCCTACAGGCCCACATATCCACCACAGCCTGGTTGATCCGGCACTTCCTGAAGAAAACTATCAGGACTGTGATATAAATCACACTAACGTGATATATCACAGTGTGATTACCTTGTGTATTCCATGTACTACTGTACTACCTCACCATGTACTACTGTACTACCTCACCAAGTACTACTGTACTACACCAAGTACTACTGTACTACCTCACCAAGTACTACTGTACTACACCAAGTACTACTGTACTACCTCACCAAGTACTACTGTACTACCTCACCAAGTACTACTGTACTACACCAAGTACTACTGTACTACCTCACCAAGTACTACTGTACTACACCAAGTACTACTGTACTACCTCACCAAGTACTACTGTACTACACCAAGTACTACTGTACTACCTCACCAAGTACTACTGTACTACCTCACCAAGTACTACTGTACTACACCAAGTACTACTGTACTACCTCACCAAGTACTACTGTACTACACCAAGTACTACTGTACTACCTCACCAAGTACTACTGTACTACCTCACCAAGTACTACTGTACTACACCAAGTACTACTGTACTACCTCACCAAGTACTACTGTACTACACCAAGTACTACTGTACTACCTCACCAAGTACTACTGTACTACCTCACCAAGTACTACTGTACTACACCAAGTACTACTGTACTACCTCACCAAGTACTACTGTACTACACCAAGTACTACTGTACTACCTCACCAAGTACTACTGTACTACCTCACCAAGTACTACTGTACTACACCAAGTACTACTGTACTACCTCACCAAGTACTACTGTACTACACCAAGTACTACTGTACTACCTCACCAAGTACTACTGTACTACCTCACCAAGTACTACTGTACTACCTCACCAAGTACTACTGTACTACCTCACCAAGTACTACTGTACTACCTCACCAAGTACTTCTATTATCACTACTACACATAGCTGAAGCTCGCGACATACAACCACTTCTGATCAACAATATTACCTTACATAACAGCTGTCGAGTTTCACCAATACCAAGTAGCTAACAGTCTAATAATTGTGTATAACAAAAGTTTAACATTTTGCAATCTACTTTTATGTCCAGCCGGATATCACTTTAGTCAAATTAGCTTTCGGGACGCCTGGCAATCCGGTTAAATTACCTCGTCTTGCTGAGCTCCCAAGAATGATCGCAACTCGACTCCAATCAGACGAAGGAATGGCCAACAAGCGAGTACCATTGAACGACTAATTGCTGGAACGCCAAATGCAGATCAAGGGCCAATTGCCCTTAGTTCAAAGTCAAAATTTATTGTACTCACCTTGTTGTGCTTGCAGGGGTTGAGCTTCGGCTCTTTGATACCTGGTTGATGGGGTTCTGGGAGTTCTTCTACTCCCCAAACCCGGCCCGAGGCCAGTCTTTGGTCCCGCCTTTCGATTGTCAATCAACTGGTGTACAGGTTCCTGAGCCTATTGTGCTCCATCATATCAACATTTGAAAGTGTGTGTGGGGTCAGCCTCCACCACATCACTGCCTAATGCATTCCATTTGTTAACTACCCTGATGTGGGTTGTCAGCGAAGCGACTGGTCTCATGAATGGTCACTTCACTATCACCTAAGACAGGGTCTGCAACTTGGGGTCATAACAGCTAATTGGAACAGTAGCAATAAACATGAGCGATGCCCTTTTATTTTGCCTTTGTAATACTGCGGGTGTTGGACTGGGAGTCTTGCACAGCGGGGTCCTCGCATTTTATTACCCGCTCACGGCTTGTGTTATGTCCGGCACCGTCCAGGGGCCAGATTCACGAAAGCACTTACGAACCTGTACATCTTTTCTCAATCTTTGGCGGCTTTGTTTACAATTATTGAACAGTTAATGAGCTCCGAAGCACCAGGCGGCTGTTTATAACAATAACAACAGTTGAATGGGAAGTTTTCATGTTTGTAAACTGCTTAATAAATGTAACCAAAGCCGTCAAAGATTGAGGAAAAATGTACACGTTCGTAAGTACTTGCGTAAGTGCTTTCGTGAATCTGGCCCCAGGTCTCTCCCACTATGGTTCCCTTCCCTCCTCCCTCCACATGACGTCTAGCCCTCTTCCCTATCCCCCTATCCCCCACCAGACGTCTCCTCACCCCCATCTCCCCTCTCCTCAACCCCCTTTTCTTGGAGTAAGCTCCTCGTGCTCTGTAAAACCTTTTCTACATCTACGTATAATGTGTATCACGTTCGTCCTCACGACCCATTCATTCTACTCGTGCGGAAGAAGTCTTGGTAAAGTTTATAAACTGTCACTAACTGTTTCTTTGATAGTGTTCTTCCCTCTCAATGACGCTGGTCTTGTTAACTTGGCTCGTTTTCCCCTCAAGATGATGACGAGGGAAAGACTGGGGGAGAAGTACAAGGGTGTAAGGTATGGGTGAGTGTCAGAAGGAAGAGGCAAGAGGCAGACGGAAGATATATATATATATATATATATATATATATATATATATATATATATTCCTTGGCCGGACACACCAGTAGCTGG
Source organism: Procambarus clarkii (assembly GCF_040958095.1). Classification (NCBI taxonomy): domain Eukaryota; kingdom Metazoa; phylum Arthropoda; class Malacostraca; order Decapoda; family Cambaridae; genus Procambarus; species Procambarus clarkii. Next base: position 10,087,206 of record NC_091164.1, read on the forward strand.
AATGTTAGGATGATGCGGAGAAACGGTGACCAAACACTTGGACCATCGGTGATCAAACGCCGACCATGTATGAAACAAGGCAGTCGCTCTATCGACTGGCCAACAAGTCGACACGATCACCATGCTGACGAGGCAAGTCTTTCAATTAATAGCTAACGTGGAAAGGTACACGTAAGTATGATTGCCCATCAGAGGTCCGTGACTGCCAGAGTGCCACACGCTGGTCAGTGTGTGGCACCCTCTGTGGCATGTGACAGTGTCTCGGTGCTCAACACCACCCTCAGCAGCACCCTTGGCTCCTCCACACATGTTTACCTGTCACAGGTACGTTCAAATCATTAAGAATTAAGCACACGCAAATGTATCAGCTACTTACATCTCCACCTAATAGGCTAAGCTGAAGTAGCTACTTACACCTTCAGTTAAGCTACAATGACATCGGAACTTTCACGCATCACCTTACTATGCTCAAGCATATGATCACTAGAGCAGTGTGAGGCAGACAACCACATACAACAAATATATATATATATAAACATATATATAAACATACATATAAACATATATGTATAAACGGGAAAAATATATTACAGACCAAGAGTGGGTTCAGTGGAGGCAGACACCTTAACGTGTTCTTAAGTGTGGCCACGACACACTTAACAGACGCACGACAGACAACGTACAGAGGGATACACACACAGATTAGACGCACGACACCTAGAGCACGTACCTAGAGTCGCACGTGTATAGAAGACCACACGTACAGACGCACGTGTATAGGCCCACACGTACAGGTGCACGTGGTCCGTGCCTCCTCAACACTGTGATAACACCACAAGACCAAAGCAATCGATGCTAAATCATTGTTTACTCCTGACACAATGTAGAGGAAGTCGCTATAGAAAGCAGCAGGTTGATTAAGTCGTCATGGCACCGGAGGAAGTCACAACAGCGAGTTGACTTCCTCATCTGCCGGTTGCCAGCTGCTGCTACTGCTGCTGCTGCTGCTGCTGTGAACCTGCAGCAGCAACCCTCCCCCCTCCCTCCCTCCCCCCCCCACCCCACCCCAGCAGGAACCTTCCGCCGCTAAATCCATTCTCATAATTTGAACCAAAACTTATCCAATTTAACTTACCGGATCCGGCCCTTGGCAGCAGGCTCTTCCCTCCCTCCCTCCCTCCCTCCCTCTCCCTTCACGGCTCACATCCCTTATTTTTTTAGACCCAACGCACCGGAACTTTCTACCTGCTGAACTAGAACCCTGTAACAACTCTTCTCCGTCTTCCGTCACAACTTTAAATATACTCACATTATGGAACTTTCAAGCCGAGTCTTCTCTCCCTTCCCAGGACTCTTCCAGGTCGTTCCCTCTCCTCTTCCTTTTCCAGGACTCTTCCAGGTCGTTCCCTCTCCTCTTCCCTTTCCAGGACTCTTCCAGGTCGTTCCCTCTCCTCTTCCCTTTCCAGGACTCTTCCAGGTCGTTCCCTCTCCTCTTCCTTTTCCAGGACTCTTCCAGGTCGTTCCCTCTCCTCTTCCCTTTCCAGGACTCTTCCAGGTCGTTCCCTCTCCTCTTCCTTTTCCAGGACTCTTCCAGGTCGTTCCCTCTCCTCTTCCCTTTCCAGGACTCTTCCAGGTCGTTCCCTCTCCTCTTCTTTTTCCAGGACTCTTTCAGGACGTTCCCTCTCCTCTTCCCTTCCCAGGAATGCGGATTCTCTAACAGCACTGTTCCCTCCGGGTTTCAACACTGTTCCCTGTTCCCTGACATCTGGGTGGACAGTCCTGTGGCCCGGGGATCGATCCCCGGCAGAGGCGGAAACAAATGGGCAGTTTCCTTCACCCTCATGTACCTGTTCACCTAGCAGTTAATAGGTACCTGGGAGTTGCACAGCTGCTATGGGCTGCTTCCTGGGGTGTAGATGTGTGTGTGTATGTGCGTGAAAAAAACAGTTGATTGATTGACAGTTGAGAGGCGGGTCGAAAGCGCCAGAGCTCAACCCCCGCAAGCACAACTAGGTGTGTCTGTGTGCCACTAGCTGTATGCACATACGGATGACAGGAGGCCGTGTGTGAGTGCCAGAGAGCCATCTTCCTGAAGCAATAACATTAGACGAGTGATGGGGAAACAGCCGATCTTGGTTATACGAGGCACTTGGGCGAAGGCAGCAGTAGGCTGAGAGGCACCGTCTTCCCTCCCAGGTGATGTCACCACCACATTGTATGTGTTCATGAGTTTAGAATACATGCTGCGATACAGCATGTATTCTCACCATGCTGTATCGCAGCTGCAATCGCCGGAATGACGCAAGTTTATCTCAAGCGGTGCACCGGAACTATCACTAATGAATTTACTGATGGCAAGATATATATATATATATATATATATATATATATATATATATATATATATATATATATATATATATATATTAAAAAACGAAGAGAAAGGGGAGTACCACCTCTGGCTGGAAGAAGAGGGAGGGGGACCCATAGCCTCGGAGAAGAGCACACAACGCATTAGAGGGGATTTTTGCGTCCCCTCCAATACAGTTTCCACGTTCTTCTGTTCTACCACCAAACCACCAACGGTGTTTTGTTTTATTAGATATTTACAAGGTTACAAGGTGCACATGGGTTACCTTGAGATGCTTCCGGGGCTTAGCGTCCCCGCGGCCCGGTCGTCGACCAGGCCTCCTCCTCTTATCTCTTGGGTAAATACAGTGTGTGCTTTAAAGTTATGGGTCTCTTGGAGCTCCTCAGCATCGACCTTGGTTCGAGCCCATGACGGGTAACTATACTAGCAACACAAATGATGCCACTAGAGGAACTTATCATACCAGTGAACATCTTATATTAAGAGGAGGCCTGGTCGACGACCGGGCCGCGGGACACTAAGCCCCGGAAGCACCTCAAGGTAAGAACAAAGTATAATAGCAAATGGAAATAATAATAGTGTTATTCGTGTAATTAACGATATTGTCTTTAGTAAGTGTCGGTCAGATGTCAACTGGGTGTCGGCCGGGTGTTGGTCTGGTGTCGGCCGGGTGTTGGTCTGGTGTCGGCCGGGTGTTGGTCAGGTGTCGGCCGGGTGTTGGTCTGGTGTCGGCCGGGTGTTGGTCTGGTGTCGGCCGGGTGTTGGTCTGGTGTCGGCCGGGTGTTGGTCAGGTGTCGGCCGGGTGTTGGTCTGGTGTCGGCCGGGTGTTGGTCTGGTGTCGGCCGGGTGTTGGTCTGGTGTCGGCCGGGTGTTGGTCTGGTGTCGGCCGGGTGTTGGTCTGGTGTCGGCCGGGTGTTGGTCAGGTGTCGGCCGGGTGTTGGTCAGGTGTCGGCCGGGTGTTGGTCCGGCGTCGTCCAGGTGTTGATCTGGTGTCGGCCGGGTGTTGGTCTGGTGTCGGCCGGGTGTTGGTCTGGTGTCGGCCGAGTGTTGGTCCGGCGTCGTCCAGGTGTTGATCTGGTGTCGACCGGGTGTTCCGGTGAGTGGCTACGTCGGAGGTTCCGTCGTGTCGCAGCGCCGTCACCTGTCTTTCGGACCACCCGCAGCGGGACAGGTGGGAGGGGTATGGGACAGGAGAGAGGTGGTTAGAGTGCGGGGGAAAGGGAAAGGGGTTAGAGGCGGGGGAGAGGTATGGAAAACCTTGGCAACAGGAAAGGGGGGTGGGGCAGCTTAGGTGGTGACGGGGCAGGGGGGGTGAGGTTCAGGAAGTGTGGCAGGTGGGAAGAGGAGCACAGAGAGAGAGCAGGTGCTAGCCGGGGTAACCCGCACAAACTGTGAGAATGAGCCTTAGATGTCTCCCGTTGACCAGCGGCCGCGAGGACATACATGCGCTACCAGTTTATCGTCTCAGAGAGAAAGAGAAGATAAGAGATAAATTACTTCAATATTTGTACCTAAGTGGACTGTTTTCATAATGCATTTCTAATACCACTCATATTATTATCATATTATTATCCCCTTTATTATTTTCACATGTTCCGTATTGAGGACATTTATAGCTTCAACGGTCAATAATATATTTTAATTACAACACTTATATAAATGCACAATGTAGTTGTATTCTGTAGACTAATTATACATGTAATAATATTGATAAAGATATATCAAAAAACAAATCAATCAAGTCTTAATGAGAGGTAAACATGAGCGGTGGGCTCATCCCAGCAGCCTAGCTCAGGGTACTGGTGGCAGCGGTGGGATGGACACGTACTCTATACACGAAACAGGATGTATTTGGGGGTCTCGCGGTATCCCCAGGCCTGGGAAAGGCAACGGAAGTATTTATGAGCTATAAATGGTTTGGAAATTAACCCAGGAGGCTAAGTGGTCCAACTTAAACCTTGACTCAGTGACCAATGTTGATGTTTTTCTCACTTTACTGCTTCTCCCCTAGTGTTTCACCTTAGTATTTCTTCCCCTAGTGTTTCACCCTAGTGCTTCTCCTTTAGTGTTTCATCTTAGTGTTTACCCCAAGTGTTTCACCCCTATATTAAGCCTCAACGAGTAAGGAAAAATCAAGTTAAATATAGAGATTTGCATTCATCTGATTAAAATGTCTATCACTCTGATTCTTAAATGACCATAACGTCAAGTTATTCAAACTGGGGTGGTATTAATACTGATTACTGTTATAAATAAATAGTACCATAATAGTATGTATGGGTTGACAGGAACGACTTTGTATTTTGCAGACTCAAGTTCAATCCCCTGAAGACCCTGGATATGCACTTTATATGACATAGATGAAGGTTAAAATACCACGAGATACTGTTGTGATACTGCAGAGAGGGTAATAATTCAGATTGAGCATCAGTTAGGTACTTTTTGGTAGAGTGACGATTCTGTATTTTAGAAGCCCAAGTTCAATCCCCAAAATTCATAGTGAATTAAATGTGTATATTATATATGTATATTATATATATATATTGCCTAGTGAAATTACACACCTGTACAATAAAATGCAGCCGTTACCAGAGCGAAGGGGGCGAGTCTTGAGGGAATTCCGGAGCAAGGAGCAGTTAGGATCATATCTGGAGAGATTAGGATAAGTTCAGGTGTGGGATGTGGTGATTACCTGGGGGTGGGGGAGGAGGAGGAGTGTGGGGTGATACTAGAGAGGGGCGAGGTGGTCACCGGGCCGTGGGAAAGGGGCAAGGAAATCTACCTGGACAAGGCAGGGGAACAGTTTGTGTTTCAAGAGGAACTGGAGACACGTCTGGCCCCGAGGCGCCCCTTTGCTAGGATATGGAGGAAATTCTCGCGGATCGTTCAGGTACAGCCTGAGGTCGGAGGAGTTTTTTGGGGGGTTTTGACAATAATGCAAGTTGTGATTTTATGTATATAATTATGTTTCCCCTCGATACTGTGATGAATTTCGACTAACGTTGTTGTAAAAATGTTACGCGTGAATTATATACTTACATGACCTTTCATCTCGCACAGCTAAATTTAGTCAAGGAATCAAGGCTTTGCAAAGTTCACAATTAAAGTCTGTTGGAAATTTCAGTCTGTTGGAAATTTCAGTCTGTTGGAAATTTCAGTCTGTTGGAAATTTCAGTCTGTTGGAAATTTCAGTCTGTTGGAAATTTCAGTCTGTTGGAAATTTCAGTCTGTTGGAAATTTCAGTCTGTTGGAAATTTCAGTCTGTTGGAAATTTCAGTCTGTTAAATTTTCAAGACTATAAACTCCTCTTTCGTTGTTTCTAAGAGGCGTAAAGCAGGATAAACGTCGCCGAACTCATCGATTAAGACATTATAACAGCAGTTAAATAACGGTTTGAACTAGCTGTCACTATGTGCCTAAAATCAAAATGGCCAAATTGAATTCTTCAAGTGTAACTAGCTTCACAACATTGTCACTTGCTTAGCTAAATGAACTGTGAGGTTCAGTTCCTGCACTCATTGTGTGCCTCTATAACCCTCTCCCCCACCCACCAGGGAATGGCTATGTGGAGCATTAATGGGTGAAAAAAATCAATTCTGTGTACGCAGCAAGCGACGCTGATGTGTAACACCAGATGTACTCCACTCTGTAACACAAGATGTACTCCACCCTGTAACACCAGATGTACTCCACCCTGTAACACCAGATGTACTCCACCCTGTAACACAAGATGTACTCCACCCTGTAACACCAGATGTACTCCACCCTGTAACACCAGATGTACTCCACCCTGTAACACCAGATATACTCCACCCTGTAACTCCAGATGTACTCCACCCTGTAACACCAGATGTACTCCACCCTGTAACTCTAGATGTACTCCACCCTGTAACACCAGATGTACTCCACCCTGTAACACCCACTTAACACCAGCTTGCAATGCCCACCTTGACCCAAAAGTATACCATGGATGGACCCCCAAGCTGGTGTTAAGTGGGTGTTACAGGGTGGAGTACATCTGGTGTTACAGGGTGGAGTACATCTGGTGTTACAGGGTGGAGTACATCTGGTGTTACAGGGTGGAGTACATCTTGTGTTACAGGGTGGAGTACATCTTGTGTTACAGGGTGGAGTACATCTGGTGTTACAGGGTGGAGTACATCTGGTGTTACAGGGTGGAGTACATCTGGTGTTACAGGGTGGAGTACATCTGGTGTTACAGGGTGGAGTACATCTTGTGTTACAGGGTGGAGTACATCTGGTGTTACAGGGTGGAGTACATCTGGTGTTACAGGGTGGAGTACATCTTGTGTTACAGGGTGGAGTACATCTGGTGTTACAGGGTGGAGTACATCTGGTGTTACAGGGTAGAGTACATCTTGTGTTACAGGGTGGAGTACATCTGGTGTTACAGGGTGGAGTACATCTGGTGTTACAGGGTAGAGTACATCTTGTGTTACAGGGTGGAGTACATCTGGTGTTACATCACACCAGTACATCTGGACGCAACAGGTGGTCCTTGACGCAGACGACGCAACAGGTGATCCTTGACGCAAACGGTGCAACAGGTGATCCTTGACGCAGACGACGCAACAGGTGATCCTTGACGCAGACGACGCAACAGGTGATCCTTGACGCAGAAGACGCAACAGGTGATCCTTGACGCAGACGACGCAACAGGTGGTCCTCCTTGACGCAGACGACGCAACAACGTCTAATCACCCTAAGCTTCCTAGCATTACGTAAGTAATTAAAAACTACCTTACCCTGCGCAGATTTCGGGGCTTAACGTCCCCGCGGCCCGGTCCCCGACCAGACCTCCTCTATGGACTGACATATATTTACTCGCTATAGTGTTGGTGTTGAATGTAGACCATAAAAAAAACATTTTTACTCTGAAATAATACCAATTTATAACGAAATTGGGTCCATCTAATTGCCCAAAGCCACAACATTGTCTCTTATATCGTCACCTGTCACTTAATTCTGTCTAATTTCGTTATGAAATGGAATTATTTCAGAGTAAAAATATGTTTTTTTTTCATTCAGCACCAACATTAAGAGTAAATATATCAATTCATAGAGGTCTGGTCGGGGACCGGGCCGCAGGGACATTGAGCCCCAAAATCATCGCAAGATAAGGTAATTAGACGGAGCAGCAACAAGTGGCTCCCCCCCCCCTCACCCAACCACTTGGGCTAGACGGTAGAGCGACGGTCTCGCTTCATGCAGATCGGCGTTCAATCCCCGACCGTCCAAGTGGTTGGGGCATCATTCATTTTCCCCGTCCCATCCCAAATCCTTATCCTGACCCCTTCCCAGTGCTATATAGTCGTAATGACTTGGCGCTTTTCCTTGATAATTCCCCCCCCCCCCCTCCCTTAACCACACCAACATCATTAACAAGCACCACCTCCCCCCCCCCCAGTCATACTTCCCATCTTATAACTCAAGCCTCAAGAACACAATCTGGTTAACGTGACCTTAAAAGGCGATAATTTGCCCTGATAGCGTCTTGGAAGTGGTGTGAGGAGTGGTGTGAGAGACGTTATTCATACCCCTGGACGTCTCCTCCCAAGGAGGAGGAGGAGCTGGAGGGTAGGAGGAGCTGGAGGAGGAGGAGGAGCTGGAGGAGGAGGAGCTGGAGGAGCTGGAGGGACAGGTTTCAAGTGACGGGTCATTGTCTCCTCCAGCGCCCAATAAGGCGACTCAAGTTATTACACGTCTCTTGTGGTCTTAGCCTGGAGTCACGGCTCTCCTTCCAAGGTCAATCACCTCTCATTCCGTGACTCGTTCCTCCTCTCCGTTAACAGTTCCGTGTTTTGTACGGTATGGTGACCAACGTTACAAATGCAACCTACCATGAACGGTAACAGGTTCGCAACTATCTCACGTTTTCTAGGCATCAGAGTGATAGGTTAGGTAGGTTGCTTGGGCTTGTATGTTTTTACGGTTAGGGGGTTAGATGTTATGCGTAGTGACAAATCAAGAGACCATGTTGGCCTGGCAGTAAACTTGGCTCTCCCAAGGTGTGAAATGTCCAGCCCGGAAAAGTCATCATTGAAAAGAATTTTGAGCGGTCCAGGTGTTTCAGTACACCTGGACCGAAACACCTGTTCTTGCGTGTTGGATCTTACAACACACAAGAACAACAGAACATAAGGAAACTACAGTCCCATTGATCCAAACCGTGGGGCGACGCTACCCAAATTACAAACACACACACAGTTGATTGACAGTTAAGAGGCGGGATCAAAGAGCCAAAGCTCAACCCCCGCAAGCACAAATAGGTGAGTACACACAGGCACAGACACCCACCCACACACACACATACACAGACACCCACACACACACAGGCACAAACAGACACCACACACACAAGCACACACACACACAAACAGACACCCACACACAAACAGACACCCACACACACACACACACACACACACACACACACACACACACACACACACACACACACAAACAGACACCCACCCACACACACACACACACACACACACACACACACACACACACACACACACACAAACAGACACCCACACACACACACAGGGACACACAGACACACACACATTGGGGCCTCGTAGCCTGGTGGATAGCGCGCAGGACTCGTAATTCTGTGGCGCGGGTTCGATTCCCGCACGAGGCAGAAACAAATGGGCAAAGTTTCTTTCACCCTAAGTGCCCCTGTTACCTAGCAGTAAATAGGTACCTGGGAGTTAGTCAGCTGTCACGGGCTGCTTCCTGGGGTGTGTGTGTGTGGTGTGTGGGGAAAAAAAAGAAAAAAAAAAGTAGTTAGTAAACAGTTGATTGACAGTTGAGAGGCGGGCCGAAAGAGCAAAGCTCAAACCCCGCAAAACACAACTAGTAAACACAACTAGTAAACACACACACACACACACAGGCACACACACACACACACACACACACACACACACACACACACACACACACACACAGGCACAAACAGACACACACACACACACTATATATATAATCACCAACCCTCTTTCCTCACCAGGTCTTTCCGGATTCAAAGCTTCTCCAATTTGTATGCATTGTCTCTAATTCTATTGTGTTGATGTATTAAAAACTTTATTTATATGCCCTTTGTTACCCCCCTCTCACCCATTTGTATTCTTCAGTAATGTCGCCCTTTACTCTTCCTCCTTCTCTTTAACTGTTCCTTCTTCCTGTCAATATTCCCCATTAAAAAGGTTCCCCATTACCTTTTTCCACAATTATATATATATATATATATATATATATATATATATATATATATATATATATATATATATATACAGCCAATTCCCAGAGATCTGCACCAAATGAAAGATAAATAAAAAAAATATCTAAATATCTCAATACCAGTAGAGATTCATTGTTAATTTCCGAGTGATCAATCAAACTGTGATTCACACGTAAGAATGCAAGCGACTGCTTCTAAACCGCCTAACTGATCAGACCACCCACGAGGAGGCCGTGTCGGAGACCGGACCGCGGGCACGTTGATCCTCGAAACCACCCAAGGTAACCCTCGGGTTCACCGCGGAATCCAATTCGAGGAAGCGGTGGTCGCTCGCAGGAGCCCCAGAGCAGGAGGATAATTGAAGGAGGTCTGATCAATGCGTCCTGTTGCTCCCAATGCATACCACAACAGATTATTATCCCCCCCCCCCTCCCCGCCTCACTAGTCATCCATCCTGCACTATGAGCCCACAGCACTTGTCGCCTGGGGCCCACAGGTCAAGGAATTAAGGTGAGGGGGATTTGTTTTTATTAGGGGTGAAGGTGTTTGAGAGGTGGCGAAGGAGGAGGGAGGCTGGGGTGGACGCGGTCAACTTGAAGGCTGGCAGGTTCCTGGGGGATGAGTCGAGCCAGGCTAAGCGCTCTGGACACGGCTAAACACCTCCCGTCCACTTCTGACTCACCTCCTGCTACCTCATGCACACACTCACACACACACGCACACACACATACACACAAACATGGTTCATGGTCCCGCCTCTTAACTGTCAATCTACTGATGTACGGGTTTCTGAGTTTATTGAGTTTTATCATAGCAGCTACAATGAAACTGTGTATGGATTCTGCCTCCACCACATCACTGCCTAATGCATTCCATTTTGTCAACTACGACACTGAAAAGGTTCTTTCTAATGTCTATGTGGCTCATTTGGGAACTCGGTTTCCAAACTCTGCAGTTTATTCCCTCTAGGAGATGATATCCATATATCAGAAACATATAATTGTGTGTACTCACCTAGTTGTGTTTGCGAGGGTTGAGCTCTGGCTCTTTGGTCCCGCCTCTCAACTGTCAATCAACTGGTGTACAGATTCCTGAGCCTACTGGGCTCTATCATATCTACATTTAAAACTGTGTATGGAGTCAGCCTCCACCACATCTCTGCCTAATGCATTCCACCTGTTAATTGAATTTGAAATTGAAATAAGTTTATTGAGGTAAAATACACACAAAGGGATGAGGTAGCTCAAGCTATTCTCACCCCGTTCAGTACATCGTGTTAATACATACATAGACACACATCACAAACAATAAACATATTATCAAACATTCTGAGAGATAAACATATACATTTCCTACCTGTTAATTGACCTGTGTGTGTGTGTGTGTGTGTGTGTGTGTGTGTGTGTGTGTGTGTGTGTGTGTGTGTGTGTGTGTGTGTGTGTGTGTGGCTCTGGAGCTCCTTCATGACTCCACATCAGCCATCGTCTCACCGGAGCCACTGTCTTCAGAGCCCTATTCGGGGTGCAAGGTTCATCGTCAACTCCTACCACATTTCGGGGGCATTTTAAAGGTCACTCACCAACACCCACGTGCCATTTTCTGCTCCTAGGTCCCTATCAGGGGACTCCCTAATTAGCCCCCCACGCCCATTGTTTTGCCCGGCCAAGGCCCCTTTGGTCATCTGGGTCGCCGGAGAACCCTCCCAGACCAGGCCTTCGTCACCAGCACCTGCGGGGAGGGCCGGGCAAGCAGGAGGGTCAAAGCCTCTACGAGTCTTGTCCTTGCTTCGGGTTTGGCTCAAGGGCGGCACCTGGCTGTGCTACCTAATGTGTGCTTGTAATGTCTTCAGGAGATAACTGAACTCTTGCGGACACTGGCGCTTCCCGCTCTTTATCTGATAAACTTGTCTAAATCACTCGCTGCCTTCACCGCAACTCGGGGAGGGGGAACAACTTGCCTCACCAACATCGAGTCTGCCTTGTTAGATGATGACTGTACACGCAATCGTGTTCTTAAGATTGGATCACTCTTTTCAGATGTGATGTCGATTTTCAGACATGACTATGAATACGAATATGATATGTTTTGCTTCTTAGATGTGGTTACGCGTTCGAACATGACGTTGCTTCTTAAGAGGTGATTGGGTATACATGCTTACGAACATGATGTTACTTCTTAGATGTGACTGGGTATACATGTTTACGAATATGATGTTGTTGCTCGTTTGTGCTCATTCAACCAACTTTTGACCAACACTAAAACTAACCTTTCCTCACATACAACACATCGTCACAAACACACACACACACACACACACACACACACACACACACACACACACACACACACACACACTAAATCAAACACTATATTTCATATTAGAAAGAATTTTGTCAGTGTCAGAGTAGTTAACAAATGGAATGCATTAGGCAGTGATGTGGTGGAGGCTGACTCCATACACAGTTTTCAAATGTAAACATGACAGAGCCCAGTAGGCTCAGGAACCTGTACACCAGTTGATTGACGGTTGAGAGGCGGGACCAAAGAGCCAGAGCTCAACCAGGTGAGTACACTGTGATCTAACTCAGCAATAAAGCTTCATGTACAAGAAGGGAAAAGACAAAAATCATAGTTAAGCATTACCATTATTTTGCCTCCCCGCCCCTCCCCCCCCCCCCGCCCCTCCCCCCCCTCCGCCCCTCCCCCCCCCCGCCCCTCCCCCCCCCCCGCCCCTCCCCCCCCCCCTCCAAATAAATAAACCCGAGGCCAATGATCAAGTCAACTATTACGGTAATGGTGTGAGGAACTAAAATATAACAATAAATGTCTTTCGGTAGTTTTCACGTCTTGTATAATAAGCAACCATTAAGACATTTACAATTTTTTTTTTAAAAGGTACCACCTCTGGTGCAAGTGTAGGGACCCATAGCCTCGGAGAAGAAAATAATGAGTACTCAAAGAAGACCTTGTGGATCCTCACTGAACACTTTGATATTTTCTTCCCCTACCACCCCTATTCTTTTAGTATATGTGTGTATATATACAAAAATATATATATTATATAGTTAAAATATTGACCTTATCTATTAATATTGTAAATATTTTTCGACGAGGAAATACGAATGATGAAGAGAAGTGGAAGATGATGATAGTGATTGAGAAGGTGAACAAAGAACGAGTCCATCATATCATTTCCCCGTCAAAATTGCCGCCGTTTAAATTCTCCATTCAGGTTATATAACCAATAATAAAATACCCGCGCCACGAATCACCTTGTTTCAAGCCATAACTTTCACCCCTAAAGTATCAGGGAACTGTTGTGTTGGGGTTGTTAGCGGGCGTGGCTAGGCTGCCGCTCCACTCACGACGTGGCTTTACTGTCCTCGTAAAGCTAGTAGGCTGCTTTACGAGGGGGAAATTTTGGAAATTGGAACAAAAGAGCCCTTGGAAATTTGCCTCGTCACTTCTGATTTGACCGGATTTACCATCTTTGACACATTTACCCAACACACTTTTGTTGAAAATGCCACATACCATGAGTGGGCTTTGGAAGATCTACTCATCAAGCCCGGGGTTGGGGCCAGGCTTGACTTATGATCACTTGGCCCGACAGGCTGTTGCTGGCTTACAGCGGCCCGCAAGCCTACATATCCACTACAAGTTGGTTAGTCCGGCACTTCTTGTAGAATGTAACGAGACCTTGATGTACCTGTGCAAATATTGAAGCCATACAGTGGGATGGCTTGTTCTGAACATCTGAACAGTGTTGATGAACAAGGCATACTTGTTCCCTTTTCCACGTTACTTGAGGAACATTCCCATACAAGATAAGACGCTCCAGGATCTGCGAGGTCCCTGTTGGGTGGCTGGGCTTTACCTGTGTCTTGCTGGGATCTAGCTTGAGACTCCTGCACTGTTTGGGTTAGGTGACCAAGCATGACTATTGATGGCTCAACCTATCCTCTTACAAAGCACGTCGCTTTTCGCCCGTATGCGTTACAGAAGGCCAAAAAATTGTACTAGAAAATGGAAGTGACTCGTAAGTGACGTAATGTCCCGTTTTCTGTTTTGGGTCCTCTGGTAGGTTAGGAGAGGACACTTTAAATTGACCGTTTTCTTGACGTTGTGAAACCTTAGGAGGACGGGCTGGATGGCTAGCATGAAGTCAGCTGTCATTAGCCCTTGAAAAAACCTCAAGGTGCTGAGTGAGAAATGGGTTGGGGCTGGCAGATCACAGAGCCCCTCTTGTTGTGGCGGCCGGGACATATCTGGGGCTCATGACGAGGTTGAGAGAGAATGAATGAACTATCAGGGGAAAGCGCCAAGCCATTACGACTGTATAGCACTGGGAAAGGGTCAGGATAAGGATTTGGGATGGGACGGGGGAAAGGAAGAGTGGTTCTGGGAGTAGAGTTTGTGTACACACACACACACACATGTACGGCTGGGTAACACACACACACTGGGAGTAGAGTTTGTGTACACACACACACACACACATATGTGTGTGTGTGTGTGTGTGTGTGTGTGTGTGTGTGTGTGTGTGTGTGTGTGTGTGTGTGTGTGTGTGTGTGTGTGTGTGTGTGTGTGTGTGTGTGGGGGTGGTCACAGGGGACAGGACTTAATCGTCCAGACTAGCCAACAGTGGATTACATCAGCCCACTTAAATTTTGTAAGTACTGCCATACCTTGTTCAAACAATATAAGCATTGTTATTATTATTATTAACATCTTTATTGACAAAATTAATTACAATTTTGCCTAATCTGAGGATTTTGATAGTCTTTCATTGCCTATTAGGGAACCTTAATTATCTTAGGATGATTTTTGTGAATAAACTTTAATTTGTTTTTGCTAAGTTTCCTTTAGGTATCAATTAACCCCCTGCTTGTCATATGAGAAGGTGCGTATTCCTCCGTTCTTGGACACCCCTTTTAATAATTACACCCTTGATAATTATCAAAAGTATTTAAGAGTTTAACCAGAGCATTTCTTCCCTCCATGTCTGACATCACGTGACCTATAGATTAGGGTCATTATCAAAAGATCTGAGTAATTCATCAAAAGTATAATCAACGGGTCTTTAAGCCCTGACCTTGGGCTGGACGGTAGAGCGATGGTCTCGCTTCACGCAGGTCGGTGTTCAATCATCGACTGTCAAAGTGGTTGGGCACCATTCCTCCCCTCGTCTCATCCTAAATTCTTATCCTGACTCCCTTCTAAGCACTATATAGTCGGTACTTGGTGCTTTCCCCTGATAGATTCCCCTTCATTAAGCGGAGGTGGTGGCAGCTAATATTAAGCTAATATTAAGCTAATATTAAGTTAATATTAAGTTTAAGCAATCAGTTATTAAAGATTTCCACCAGGTACAGGTGGTCCAATTTCCTTACACCTCATGCCTCCATTCCCATACCTATCCAAGCCATCGAAGTCTCGGCAGTCATTGATATATTGGGTTTCCAGAGAGGTGTAGAGGTAGTGGCGACCTGTCCCGCTGTGTTCCCAACAATACAGTACAATTGACGCTGTCCCTTTTTTCTTTAACTTTTTATCTTACTGCTTTCCATCTTTGTTTGCTGATTGGCATCCTTGGTGGATATTTTAATTGTTAATGCAAATTTTCGTGTTTGAGAGGGAAGGATGACCTTGAACGTCATTGTGTCAACATAATTAATAAACAAGGATGCTTTTGAGTTAACTTTTGGCAGTTTTTATGACATTTGATGCATGCTAGGATCTAGTATTTAAATATCTCCTAAGTTTGATTTCCTGTTGGTATTTGATTTCTCAATTATTTAATGTCTTACAATAATACTATTGATAAGATAATCACTATACTAATTTTTAATCCCGTTCAGAATGACTTAACATTGGCTCTGTGCAAGATCTATGTTTCGCTTTCTTCCTGTACTACAAAACTACAGGAAGTACTTTTGTAAGTACTTCCACCCCCCCCCAACCCGGCCTATGTTCGTGTACACACAGCACTATTCGATCGTATGTACAGTGACAACACAATAATGCGACGTATCTATTAGAACACAGTTACAGCCCCGCTCCTGTGCCGGGTAAGTCCACTACGGGCTCACCATAACCCGTGCTACTTGGAACTTTTTGTTCCAGTAGCTGAATCTATAAAAACAACACTATTAGAACACCTTGGAGTAGGACGGTGGGATAGAACCAGCGTCCTCATGGCTCGGAAGTTATCCCACGTCCATTACACACAGATATCACAATTGCGAGATGCATCAAATGAACAAATCCACAAGGGCCGTGAATCCTCGTCACGGCCCTTGTGGATTTATCCAATGTCTAGGTTGAGTAACGAAACATATCTTGGTTCGTGGGTATAGGTGGGCGTCTCGGTGCTCCAGGATGGCCACCCCTAAGGACGCTAAGCCCCGAAAACACCTCAAGATAACCCCCCTGCACCTCAAAAGATCTACTAGTCAATCTTCTCCCAGAACAAAATCCAACACTTTGGAAACGAAGGTGTTAATTTTCAAGGCGAGACTCGCTGCACTCATGAATGCCACGCTGGAATAGACAGTTTGTGATGGCTATGTGTGGTCTTGGGGGTTCATTCAGCCTGGGGTGATCAAGCAGCTTTCAGGGCACAAGGGCCTCAAGCCATTATCATCCATAAATGGCTTGTGTAAGCAGCCAGGACAGCTGAATAACCTAACACACACCTTATTAGCAAACACACACACACACACACACACACACACACACACACACACACACACACACACATTCGATTCTCAAGGGAATCGATAGGGTAGATAAAGACAGGCTATTTAACACAAGGGGGCACAAGCACTAGGGGACACAGGTGGAAATTGAGTGCCCAAATGAGCCTCAAAGATATTAGAAAGAACGTTTTTAGTGTCAGAGTGGTTGACAAATGGAATGCATTAGGCAGTGATGTGGTGGAGGCTAACACCATACACAGTTTCAAGTGTAGATATGATAGAGCCCAGTAGGCTCAGGAACCTGTACACCAGTTGATTGACGGTTGAGAGGCGGGACCAAAGAGCCAAAGCTCAACCCCTCCCCAAGCACAACTAGATGAGCACAACTAGCTGAGTACACACCAACTGATGACCCCCCTGGCCTAAGGTTAGAGGAGAGGCGACCAACTCTGTGGTTGCAATGGTCCTGATAACGCCCCTCTCCTTCACAGCCCACGGGAATACAAAAAACACAAAATGCTAATTACACAGTCCGAACCTTGATCCGGAGTAGAGGAAGGGTCGGCTTGAGAGAGATGATATGGGTTATGGCAAGGTGATGGGGGGGGGATGGGGCAAGGATGGAAGAGAGGACGGAGGAATGGCACGGAGATGGAGACCAAGGGTCGTAGGAATAAATATTGGCGAACCAGACTTTTCACCTGACACAAGATAAGGCTAGGCCGTGGAGCCATCTCTCCCAAGACACACTCAGGCACTGATATGATCGGAGTGGTATTTCCTCATTTGGTATTTAGAGTAAGTATTTAGTATGCTAATTGTTCCCTTTGAAGGAATAATCATTTAAAGGCCGATAATTATAGATATTACACTACATCCCGAAAGCTGACACAGAATTACTGTCCCGGTTGGCAGAGAGCTAGTTATCTCAAGTGTTCTAACTAACCTCTCGTGATAACTAAGATGAACGCTCACTTTGACCACGCTAGTATATTAGAACATTAGCACTTCAGTACGCTGGAGAAGAAGACTATAATTGCCTGTCATTTTGGCCATGAGAAAGGGCCCAAAAATGAGCGTTGGGCGACCTTCAGCCAGCAAGTTCTTCTAAGGTCACGAGGCTAGACGGGATAAAACCCAGGCTGCCGCTACCGCCATAAACCACCCCTCGTCCACTACTGATAAATTGGTCACCCTCTTACCCTACCATTATTCCTTTCTATTAAGATGCAGAGCGCCGACAGGTAAATATTATCCCGGATACCTATTCTAATTTTTTCAGTTAAAAAAAAAATGTATGAGGGTTACAAATTATTAAACAACTTTACACGAAGCGATTTTTAAGATTTACAGAGATCTGAGATGAGCCCCAGATCGCGAGGGCGAGATATAAAAAATAGGCTTCTGCAATCTGATAAGGCGCTTACTTCTGTACTTAATTACAGCATAGTGACGCAGAGTTATATATACAAGAGCAGACACACACACCTTGCAGGTGCCTGGTGGCGGGGTTGTAGGTAGTTTCGCATCGATCCTGTGGTCCCGGGTTCGATCCCCGGCGCCGGCGAGAAACAATGGGCAGAGTTTCTTTCACCCTATGCCCGTTACCTAGCAGTAAAATAGGTACCTGGGTGTTAGTCAGCTGTCACGGGCTGCTTCCTGGGGAGTGGAGGCTTGGTCGAGGACCGGGCCGCGGGGATACTAAAGCCTCGAAATCATCTAAAGATAACCTCAAGATGATAACGATAATGGCTGCCGAGTCCTCCTTAAGACACTGGCAGGGGCAAACTAGCAGATTAAGGCTGGCAGGGCCTGCTAGTTTTCAGCAGAAACTAGCGGGTCAAGGCTTAAGAAGGTAGGAAGATCCCCTAAGATCTCTTAATCTGTCCCGCCTCTCAACCGTCAATCTACTGGTGTACAGATTGCAGAGATTAAGAGATCTCAAGGAAGATGTCTTGGAAGGAAGATCCGCTAAGTGTGTTAAGAGGAGTCAAAGCTCCCCTTCTCCTATAACCCCTCCTGTGTAAAACACAAAAATCTCTCCAAGCTTCCATAAAACGAAACAAAAACGACTGCACTCGCATTAAACAATAGCAAGATTAACATTATTATCGCCTTGCTCTTCCTTTCCCTATTATACTTTTTCAAATCTCTCCTCATATTTTGTATTCTTAATTGTCATTTCATAATAGGAGTCTTACCATCACCCAGCCCTCATGTATCTATACTCGCTCTATTAATAGTCAAACATTGGTCACTAATGCATCAACTACATCATTAAATCCCTCAAAAGTGACAACTGATCCTAAAAAAAAACATTAAATCGGTATTCACAAATGTATCTAAAATACATCATTAAACCCCTTCAAAAGCGTCTGGTGAATACTAAATCACAATCAAATTCCTCAGTTGTCACAATTGTACCCGAGTGTTCGCGAGTAACTGTGGTTGAGGGGGAACGCCACGCCGGAATAGTCGTCCTTAATTTGCTCAAATTAAAACTTCCACAAACCTCATATTTTCCAGAACCAACCTGGAAATCCCACACATTATCCTGGATAGATTATTTCCAGAGCACAAATTAGCCATAAAGGTCAATAACGCTAAAAAGAGCGAGCCAGAGTGACGCAAATGGACTAATATTTGGCGGGCTATTGTGCTAAATATCGTGATGCTGGGGCCTGGGCCAGCGAGCAGTGCCTCCTACCTGGTGGTGGTTCCGGGGATCAACGTCCCGCGGCCCGGTCTCTAATCAGGTCTCCTGGTTGGTTACGCTTTACCCCAAGTAAGGTGTACCCCGCCAGGGAATTCTCAGGGGGAAAGCGCCAAGCCATTGTGACTATATAGCACTGGGAAGGGGTCAGGATAAAGATTTGGGATTGGGACGGGGGGGAGAGGAATGGTGCCCAACCACTTGTGGACGGTAGGGGATTGAACGCCGACCTGCAAGAACCGAGACCATCGCTCTACCGTCCAGCCCATGTGGTTGGACTCATGACCTAGGAGAAAGTGCTAAGCCAGTGTAAGGAGGCGCTGGAATATGAGAGAGTGGTGGAACGGTGCCCAACCACTTGCATTACTGGGTATGGAATACCCACCCTGAAAGAACGGAGACAGACCAATTAGAGAATGTTAGATAAGAAAAAGCAAAAACAATAACTGAAAATAACAATAACCAATATAATCAAACAGTTATATATATATATGCAACAATGATCACAAAAACACTGATCCAAGTATGCAGAATAACCACATGTGAAAAATAGAAAATGCTTAACGCGTTTTCGGCTAATTCGCCTTCATCAGAGCATAGTAGAATAAATCATTCTAAAATAAATAATAAATAAATAAATAGGAGAATCATAAATAAGTAGAAGAATCATTCTACTATGCTCTGATGAAGGCGAATTAGCCGAAAACGCGTTAAGCATTTTCTATTTTTCACATGTGGTTATTCTGCATATATATATATATATATATATATATATATATATATATATATATATATATATATATATATATATATATATATATATATATATATATATATATATATATATATATATATATATTTTTTTTTTTTTTTTTTTTTTTTTTTTATAATAGGGAAGGGAGTACCACCTCTGGCTGGAAGAAGGGGGACCCATAGCCTCGGAGGAAACCACACATAACGCATTGGAGGGAATGTGGGTCCCCTCCAATACAGTTTCTGTGTGCTTTTCTCCTACCACCCCCTTCCCTTTTTTTTTTTTCCTTTATTGTGTATTTAAAGGTTACAAAACATACAAGTCAAATGCCTAAAGGTTATGGATCTCTTGAAGCTCCTCCGCTTCTGGACAGGAACCGAGGACGCAGCAAGCATTTCCCCTCTGGATCGCCACACTGAGACGCTGAAATAAAAAACTGGAAGCCCTTGGGTCTCTGGTGACGTCAATGAGCTTGGACCCCAATTCCTTGAGAAATCCCAAGGCACTCTTGCCCCAGGGGCCATGCGTCTCAGACGCTATGGGAACAAAGAGGTATTGACCTTCCAGTCGCCTGTACTTGAGTGATTTTGCTGTTTCCCTGTGGTTGGCCGCCCCACCTGCTTGATCAGCTCCGAAGTGTACATAGGTGTCAGCCAGGGTGGATACACATGTGTAGTCCCACACCAACTGTCTACCCTCCTTCCATGAGTATATGGTGATGCCATCAGGGCGAAGTGCTGGGAAATCCGGGTTTTGGACCCCTAGGATGCGAGGTTCTCTCTCCGCTGGGCACCCAGCTGAGACGAGGCTTCTCTTGATGATGTCATTGACCTCGTTGTGTCTTGCATGCCAGCCCTTTGTGCTTCCGCAATGCAACCCATGCAGTCCGTATTGGTCTGCTTCCACCCTGTTGCAAATACACTTGTATTCAGTGTGAATTGGGGCACCAAGGCGGAGGGCCACTGCTACACGAAGGGATTCTGGATCTAGGCGCGTGCCCATTGCAGACATGGGTACTGCCAGGAGGAAGTCTCCTGCATGGGGGGCACGCACTGCTCTGAGGCGGGCTTTCTCCTTGTCTGATGTTGCGACGCTTAGCATGGCATCAGCTACTTTTTCCACTAGAGGGTGGTCCCAGCCGGACTGTTTGTGTTGTTTTGTTGGCTCTATAATGGTTGCTGGGGCTGCAAGAACATTCCACTGATTTGAACATTCAGTGAAAGCAGGATCGTGTATTCCTGCTGAATCTCTCTGGGTTGCAGGTAAAATATCTCTGACGAGGTCGTGCGATGCATGAGAGGAGGAAAGGAAGGCTGGTAGAGCAATTTGGGAGGCTGTGCGGACACCAAGGCCGCAGAGTCTTACAGGAAGGGTTGCTTGCTCCCACTGATAGTCGTCCAATGGCAGGTTCAGGACTTTCACCAGCATGGACCTCAGAAGGGTGTCATACACATTTAACTTAGGGCTGCTGTAGGATGGAGAACATCTCAGAAAGTAGGTCAACTTAGGGAGAGACAGGCATCTTGTAAGGAGAAAGAGAGCATCATGGGCATCAATCTATATATATATATATATATATATATATATATATATATATATATATATATATATATATATATATATATATATATATATTATTAAATATGACCGAAAAAGTAAGATTAATAATTCTAACACGAATTTTCTCAATCTTTCGTACATTTCTTTTTACTGTTGGAGGTAAATCAAAAATCAATTCTCCAAAATTCATTTTTATTTCTAGTCTGACGCGACACGAGCGCGTTTCGTAAAACTTATTACATTTTCAAAGACTTTTAGCTAACAAATACACAACTGAATAGAACTGATTGATTGATTGATGAAGATTAAGCCACCCAAAAGGTGGCACGGGCATGAATAGCCCGTAAGTGGTGGCCCTTTTGAGCCATTACCAGTATCAAGAGCTGATACTGGAGATCTGTGGAGGCGCGACTGCACCCTGCGTGACGGGAGATGTCTCCCGGACCAAATGGTGACCAGATGGTGTGAATAGAACTTACGCATCTCCGATTTTATATCTACATTTGAGTGAGGTGGATGGGGTGAGGTGGCATTAATAGGGTATTAATTTCATCAACACAAGACAGAACAAAAGGTGGCATTAATAGGGTATTAATTTCATCAACACAAGACAGAACACGAAACAATGGGTATTGAATAGAAGTGTTTGTAGAAGTGTTGATGAAATTAATACCCTATTAATGCCACCTCACCCCATCCACCTCACTCAAATGTAGATATAAAATCGGAGATGCGTAAGTTCTATTCAGTTGTGTATTTGTAAGCTAAAAGTCTTTGAAAATGTAATAAGTTTTACGAAACGCGCTCGTGTCGCGTCAGACTAGTAATAAAAATGAATTTTGGAGAATTGATTTTTGATTTACCTCCAACAGTGAAAAGAAATGTACGAAAGATTGAGAAAATTCGTGTTAGAATTATTAATCTTACTTTTTCGGTCATATTTAATAATATATGTCTACAGGAAAGACTGCTACCAAAATATACTAATATATATATATATATATATATATATATATATATATATATATATATATATATATATATATATATCTATATATATATACATCTCAGGTTGATGGTCCAGGACGGACCGATGGACTCAAGTCATCGACTTGAGAATGGTCCAGGACGGACCGAAACGTCGTCGTCCCTTCACCTTCTAGTGTGTGGTCTGGTCAACTTACTTCAGCCACGTTATTGTGACTCATCGCCTGTATATATAAAATGATAAACTGAGTATTACCGAGTAATTTAGCTACCGTTGTGAAGAACACGTTTGCCGTCTCCGCCCTTAATAAAAAAAAAACACACACAAAAAAACATAAATCAATATCTGATAAAAAAAAGAGGAGACAGCTCCGTCAACTACTTAACAAAAATGGACTTGATAAACATTTGTCATGAACCAGACGTGGCCGTCCCTCCCCTATCTCCACACGCACGCACACACACACGCACACGCACACACACACACACACACACACACACACACACACACACACACACAGACACACACGTCCTGGTGGAGGCTGACTCCATACACAGTTTCAAGAGTAGATATGATAGAGCCCAGTAGGCTCAGGAATCTGTACACCAGTTGATTGACAGTTGAGAGGCGGGACCAAAGAGCCGAAGCTCAACCCCCGCAAGCACAATTAGGTGAGTACACACACTACGGACCAAAGAGCCAGAGCTCAACCCCCACAACCACAACTAGGTGAGTACACACACACACACACACACACCAGGTAGCCCAATTCTAACCCTCTTAACCTAGATATATTGAACAGTGTCAGGAGCAGGAGGCGGGTGACGGGAACGCTGACAGCAGGAGCCAGTTCAGCGGGGCCAACAAGACGGGCAGCTATGTACACGCCAGTGACCCACAGCGTGAAGCACATTAGGTAACAGTTGACTCGCTGGTAAACCCAAGTGGCAAGTCAGAGGCGCCGGGCTAATAGAGAAACGTTCCTAGAGATGCTGGACAGGTCTGAAGGAGAGAGAGAGAGAGAGAGAGAGAGAGAGAGAGAGAGAGAGAGAGAGAGAGAGAGAGAGAGAGAGAGAGAGAGAGAGAGAGAGAGAGAAAGAGAGAGAGAACTCTTCGTTCACTACCTCACGCGATGGCTTTAATTCACCACAGGTCAGGGCGGGAGATCAGTAAGCGTGGAAGCTGTAACCTGGCTTTGACAGTTACAGCCCCGCTCCTGTGCCGGGTAAGTCCACTACGGGCTCACCACAGCCCCGCTCCTGTGCCAGGTAAGTCCACTACGGGCTCACCACTGCCCCGCTCCTGTGCCAGGTAAGTCCACTACGGGCTCACCACAGCCCCGCTCCTGTGCCGGGTAAGTCCACTACGGGCTCACCACAGCCCCGCTCCTGTGCCAGGTAAGTCCACTACGGGCTCACCACAGCCCCGCTGCTGTGCCGGGTAAGTCCACTACGGGCTCACCACAGCCCCGCTCCTGTGCCGGGTAAGTCCACTACGGGCTCACCACAGCCCCGCTCCTGTGCCGGGTAAGTCCACTACGGGCTCACCACAGCCCCGCTCCTGTGCCGGGTAAGTCCACTACGGGCTCACCACAGCCCCGCTCCTGTGTTAGGTAAGTCCACTACGGGCTCACCACAGCCCCGCTCCTGTGTTAGGTAAGTCCACTACGGGCTCACCATAGCCCCGCTCCTGCGCCGGGTAAGTCCACTACGGGCTCACCATAGCCCCACTCCTGAGCCGGGTAAGTCCACTACGGGCTCACCACAGCCCCGCTCCTGTGCCAGGTAAGTCCACTACGGACTCACCACAGCCCCGCTCCTGTGCCAGGTAAGTCCACTACGGGCTCACCATAGCCCCGCTCCTGTGCCAGGTAAGTCCACTACGGGCTCACCACAGCCCCGCTCCTGTGCCAGGTAAGTCCACTACGGGCTCACCACAGCCCCGCTCCTGTGCCAGGTAAGTCCACTACGGGCTCGCCATAGCCCCGCTCCTGTGCCAGGTAAGTCCACTACGGGCTCGCCATAGCCCCGCTCCTGTGCCAGGTAAGTCCACTACGGGCTCGCCATAGCCCCGCTCCTGTGCCAGGTAAGTCCACTACGGGCTCGCCATAGCCCCGCTCCTGTGCCAGGTAAGTCCACTACGGGCTCACCACAGCCCCGCTCCTGTGCCAGGTAAGTCCACTACGGGCTCACCACAGCCCCGCTCCTGTGCCGGGTAAGTCCACTACGGGCTCACCACAGCCCCGCTCCTGTGCCAGGTAAGTCCACTACGGGCTCACCACAGCCCCGCTCCTGTGCCAGGTAAGTCCACTACGGGCTCGTCATAGCCCCGCTCCTGTGCCAGGTAAGTCCACTACGGGCTCACCACAGCCCCGCTCCTGTGCCAGGTAAGTCCACTACGGGCTCACCACAGCCCCGCTCCTGTGCCAGGTAAGTCCACTACGGGCTCGTCATAGCCCGTGCTACTTGAAACTTTTGTTCCCAGTAGTTGAATCTAAAACAACAACAGCAGCAGCTATAACCTTGCGTGAAAGCTCAACGACTTGATCAGTGGGCGGAGGCGTGTGGGCGTGCGCCTTGATCAGTGGGCGTGGTCACGTCTCCGTGTGGGCGTGCGCCATAATTCAAAGATCAAGTCGGTGTATAACACTGTGCCTGCGGTCCGCGGGAACCAGCGGGAACTATGATCTCTTTCTTACGCTGCAAACACCTGTTGATGACGTGAGTGGAACAAGAGCAAAAGGACAATAAAAAGTCCATTAAACAACCATGTCGTTTGCCCGGTACTAAAGCGGACTGATCAAGATGACTGGATCGGCGTAAGGCCATTCTCAAGTCGATCACATTCGACTTGAGAATGGTCCAGGACGGACCGAAACGTCGTCGTCCCTTCACCTTCTAGTGTGTTGTCTGGTCAACTGGATGGGCTTTCATGACATGAACAAGGCCAGTAGAAACGCCTTGTTTGACGCTACGGAGTATATTAGCATGGGATAGCCCTGCCCATTTTTCTGCGACCTGTGAAAGGAATAGGCTTCGAGGGCATGGGGTACGTCAGAACGGCAGGGTAGGCATTTCAAGTTGTAGTAGGGGACTCGAGGGGAGTGAGTGGAGTTGTAGGAATATGAAGGGTAGAATGATTAATAAGCAATCCGACGCCATAATAAGGCCATTAGTGCCCCATAAACATAAAATTCCGCTAACCTTTGAATTAGG
>NC_091164.1:10117780-10127780 GCF_040958095.1 Procambarus clarkii
GACTTAGTAACCGCTGGCTTAGTATCTAAGCCAGCGGGTCTCAACTGTTGTTACATGAGCGACCTGTGCTCCCTCTAGTGTGCATACATTCCAAGGTTGCTACGAGTTATTAAAGAAACCTTTGAACACCTAAGACTCTCCCAGCTCTACTCTCATTGCTCTCCCTACCTGTTCCTTCACCCCCCCCTCTCTCTCATCTCTTCCATCATCTCTTCCACCGCAAACTGAGGCTGTTAAATCCTTAATGGCTTTCGAGTGATAAATCCGGGTGTGTGTGGAAGGGGGGACGTGTGAAAATGAACACCATTATCCTCCCGCGTCCACCGACTTGGATAAAGCGATTTGTATTATCCTCTGGTGATTTTCCCCGATGGTGTCTCAGGACACGGGCGAGAGGGCGTGGTGGCTGTACTAGGGTGGGCGTGGTGGTTGTACAAGGGGTGGGCGTGGTGGCTGTACAAGGGTGGGCGTGGTGGCTGTACAAGGGTGGGCGTGGTGGCTGTACAAGGGTGGGCGTGGTGGCTGTACAAGGGTGGGCGTGGTGGCTGTACTAGGGTGGGCGTGGTGGCTGTACTAGGGTGGGTGTGGTGTCTTTATAGATAACAGAGTCGTATCCCCCTCCCCCCCCTCTCTCCCCTCAAATAACTACAAGAATCACAAATCCTGACAAATGAGATATTGCCACAAATACCAACAATCAGTCAGCTCAAACACCTGAACACAAGCAACACCCACTGACCGTCACCCTCCCAAGTCTCGACCCCCTTTAAATGTGGCCATTTTCTGGGAAAGTGTGGCCCAGGGGAAGGGGAGGGGGGAAGAGGAAGGGGAAGGGGGAAGGGGAGGGGGGAAGGGGCGGGTAACCGTGCTGGGAGGGTGGCGCGCGCACACTCTTCGCTCGGGCATGAAGAAGTGTTGTTGAGGTCACCAGACGATCTCAGACCGAGGGCTTTGGCTTGCTCCTGGAACTGGCGGAGAGGTAAGGTTGGGAGGTGGTGGGGGGATGGGGGGGAGGTATTGTAGAGAGGAGGGATGTTGTGAAGAACAGAAGTTGACGAGATTGAGGGGAAAGGAAAGGGTGAGGTTAAGAAGGGGGAGTTAGGAAAGGGGAGAGTGGGGGTAGGAGCTGGGAAAAGGAAGATAGGATGAGTAGGATATGGGAAGGGTGTTGGAGGATGGGGAAGGGGGGGGGGAGTGAGTAGTCATGGTCTAATCAGTATATTGAAATAAGTTTATTGATGTAAAATACACACAAAGGGATGAGGTAGCTCAAGCTATTCTCACCCCGTTCAGTACATCGTGTTAATACATACATATAAACACATCACAAACAATAAACATATTACCAAACATTCTGAGAGATAAACGTCTACATTTCCTCAATCAGTGTAATCACCTCCTGGTGTTCACCGCCATGCAGTGTTCGTAATTCACAGCCTTTCTGAGTGGTTATTTCTTCTGTATGCCCTCAAGTTCGGCGTTGACTGTCCGGAGCTCTTTCCTAGATACTGACGGCAATAACAAATTATTATCTGCCACCAAATGAAGCTATTTTATATTTTCAAAGGAGAATGCCGGTATAACTTGGACAAGCACGCGGGTACCTACATCAATAACAGACTCTGCCCAACAAAAGTCAGAACATCATTGGGGAAATATAAACAGAGACATTTAGAGCACTGTACTCCAGTCATGTCAAACATGCCGTCCGCACTGCGGCCCTTTGCAAGCACACCTGCGGCCCGCACAAAGTGTACTGTAATTTGGTCATTTAAAGGCCAACATTGCAGTTTTCATAATTTAAACTATTGCCTTTTAATACATTTCAAAAGCACAAAAGAAACACGAATGCAACTGTGAGGTAAGCGAGTTACTTTACTTTAACGTGGCTAAAGTAATGTGACCAGACCACACACTAGAAGGTGAAGGGACGACGACGTTTCGGTCCGTCCTAGACCTGAACCAACTTGTGAATGGTCCAGGACGGACCGAAACGTCGTCGTCCTTTCACCTTCTAGTGTGTGTGGCCTGGTCAAAAGTGTTGCTTGTTTCTGTTTTACTTGGGCGGAGTATGAGTATTTATGACTCGTATGGTCGCTTCAGTAAGAAGCGAGTTAAGACTTGTAAAAATAGACATGATGTTAACTGTTAAGCTGACCTAAATTTTTTTCAGTTTTTTTAACCGGTGATTTTGTTTCAGAGAACAAGGCTGACTGATCAACACTTGTCATTTCTGATCAAAGCGGGAACTGCACAAACATTTCAGCCAGACATGACAAAAATGTAATTAAAAAAAAAAAAGGTTTCAAGAGTCAGGACAAAACACAAAAAATGACTGAATAAATGTTCATTTTGAACTGTTGTATTTTTGTACAATGTATTTGTTACTGTTGCATAGAGTATATGTTGCCGTTTAAAATTTCGTCTTTTTTTCTTGTGTTAAACTACATCATTACTTTGCATTCATTGAATGTTGCTAGCCGCTAGACCATTTGTATGCACATTGTATGTTTACTATGTTTAAGTAATACAAATATTCTGCAAGCCTTTTTATTAAATGACTTCAATTAGTTGTGGTGTGTGGCCCTCATGACAACACAAATGTGGCCCATATGGCCCTCGGGGGACCCTCAGTTTGACATGCCTGCTGTACACCGTGTACATAAGGCCTGTTTTAGTGTACGCCGCACCATCCTGGAGCGGCATACATGTTGTGGTGATGGTGGGGACCCTTAATCTAGGAGAAGATAATATATTGCATTCACAGCCCTTGTATATCCCCTCTATAAGCCCTTGCATATATATATTGTCATATACCACCCCCAGTGACCTCTATATTTCACTTGCATTTCATCTATATTTACTGGAGGGGCAATAAACATCAGAACATCAATTTTGTTGCTTTGACGTTTCTCCTCTACAAGGGAGACAGAACTCAACGTCCAATACATCACTCAAGTGTCAGTAACTGGCTGTGCACAGAGCATGAGAGATTGGCTGTCATCAACACACACACACAGCTCCTTCAAAGCTGCACGTCGGGTTCACATCAATACCGGGTATAAGGAGTACAAAAAGCAGCGGAGCGAGCACGCCTCCCTGGGGCACGCCACCGTAAACGTGGGGAAACGCTCCCTAAAACTTGATCTCCACACACACAATTCGCGGACATTTCGTTTGCATTTCCAGCATTCACCGCCCCTGTCTCGTCGCGGGAAGTGTGTGTATTTGTTGACGGTATAGTGGTGATAACAATGAGTCCCCCCCCCCCACCAAAGAATTTTGTTTATGTAGGCTTGAATTAGGTAAGATTTGGTTAGGTTTGGTTGGGCTGAGTTGGGTCGAGATGGGCTGCGTTGGACGGGAGACATCTCCCGTAACGCAGGGGTGCAGCCGCACTTCCACAGATCTCCAGTATCATCTATTGATACTGGTAATAGATCAAAAGGGCCACCACTTACGGGCTATTTATGCCCGTGCCACCTTTTCGGTGGCTTAATCTTCATCAATCAATTAATCGGCTGCGTTGGGCTAGCATGAGCTGGGTTGGGCTAGCATGAGCTGGGTTGGGCTAGCATGGACTGGGTTTATATTCGACGTTCAACCATCCTCACTTTGTTTTGGGCAGCGTGACCTGGGCATAGCACCCCCCCCCCCCCCCCCGGAGTCTGGCTTCACCCTCTGTCATTAACATCAAGCTTAACTCGACATCATGACGTTCAAGCTTTAAACTCTATCATCACGTTTAACAATAAAGTTTCCCATGGTTGGTATAAACTAATATCACTGCCGTTAGCGATACACTACTGACCTGTTATTAGGAACAAGTCTCTGTAAACGCCTCGTTGCCCAAAGAGCTGATCACAAGTCACATTTTTGCGGCAGTAAAGTTCCTCTGGTATCGGGATCACCAACCAGCCCCGCTGGTAAATAAATCCACTTGGCAAAATTAATAGCAATTTCTCCCTTGCTCAGAGACGTGGTCTAGCGTCGGCCGTGAGATCGATGTCCACATAACTGTACGGTATAAAGCAGAGATAACAATTACCGCGACCGTCACCATTGTCTCTCTCTCTTCCTTCTGACTGTATTCTTGTTGCACGTACAATCAGCGACTGAGAAAGGCACCACAATACATCGCCTCGGTATACAAAGCAGCAACAGGAATAAAAGGAACAGGAGGAGCAGCAGCAATATCAGCATCAGGAACAACAGCAACGGCAGCCCCCGCCGGGTACAAAAGCCCCAACACAACTAGAATCTACAATTAACCAGCGGGTTGAACCACTATCATCAGACCACCTTTGGCGAGTCTCACACTGCGCGGGAAAAAAATGAAGAACCATCCGAGGTCCGCGACCCGGGGAGCTACGCGGCCACCACCTCCACGTCCTGGTTGCCGGCTTACACCACTTGCCTATGTTGTTGTTGTTGTTATAGATTCAGCTACTCGCAACAAGCTCCAAGTAGCACGGACTATGGTGAGCCCGTAGTGAACTTACCTGGCACAGGAGCGGGGCAAGTAGAACGGGCTATGGTGAGCCCGTAGTGAACTTACATGGCACAGGAGCTGTGCTTGCCTATGTATCGGTCGTGCTGTTATAGCAATATCCTACATGATGGTTCCAATCATACATCTCTAATCCAATTATCCACATTCACCCATTTCCAGGATTCGATTCATCAAGGACTCATGCAACAAGTTACCAAACTGCTCACCGTTAATCAAACTCCGGAGCACCAAGGTGTTGTTTATGGCAATAATAACCTTGGCTTGTGAAATTTCGAAGCTCGTAAACCTGATTAATGTACATGTAAACAAAGCCACTATGTTTGAGGAAAGATGTACAGGTTTCGTAAGTGGTTACCGTAAATGCTTGATAAATCAAGCAGGCATCACAGGTAGATTTTTCCTGCTTTACCTTGCGATGGTTCCGAGGATCTATGTGTCTCTGCGGCCCGGTCTCTGACTCGACCTCCTAGTTGGTGGTTTCAACCAGGCTGTTAGACGCGGCTGCTCGCAGCCCATCGTCTGAATCACAGCCCGGTTGATCAAGTATCCTTTGGAGGTGTTTAACACGGGCTGGTTTATCTAGTTTTCTTTTGAACAACGCAAAAGTGCCTTAGAAAAGGAGAAAACCTTTTTTTTTCCAAAAAAGGTTTTCCAAAAAACAAAAAAAAGGAGAAAAACCCTCCATAGAAAAGGAGAAAAGGACAAGGAAAAGGAAAAGCCTTATACGGTCCATATTCCAGGCTAAGGCAACCGATGTTCACTATATTATTAGGGGACGTAAGAGACTTCACTTGTCTTCAATATCAGAACCTTCTCAAGACGCTGCATATAGAAATATTGGTTCATCGTGGTTTTGCAATCAGAAAAAGTCATCGTTGGTTCCATAGCGAAACCTTAACCCTTAATCAGGATTACTAGTGAAATTTATCTTTTAAGCAGGCTAGCTAACGAAATATAATCATAAGCAATTACTAGGGAATCCAACCCTTAGGAATTTAGGAGCGAACCTTAACCCTTAAGCAATTAGGAGCGAAGCTTAACCCTTAACCCTTAAGCATTTAGGAGCGAACCTTAACCCTTAAGCAATTAGGAGCGAAGCTTAACCCTTAACCCTTAAGCATTTAGGAGCGAAGCCTAACCCTTAAGCAATTACTAGGGAAACTTAAACTTTAAGCAATTGCTAGGGAATCCTAATCCTTAAGCAATTACTAAGGAAACTTAACCTTTAAACAATTACTAGCAAACGCTAACCCTTAAGCAATTACTTGGAAACTTAACCCTTAAACAATTAGTAGCGAACCCTAACCCTTAAAGCAATTAAGTAGCGAACCCTAACCCTTAAAGCATTTAGGAGCGAACCCTAACCCTTAAGCAATTACTGGGGAAACCTAACCCTTCAGCAATTAAGAGAGAAACCTGTAGCAATTACTAAGGAAACCTATAGCCTCTCACGCGGAGTACAAATGCGTAAAGGTAATGGGAGAGGTGAAGAGCCCGCCAAGCGCGCTAGGCTGCCAGCCAGCCAGCCAGCCCGGTGCACGAGGCTGTGGGCCACATCCTCAACCATATCCTCCTTTGCATAATCTTAATCTCTCGCACGTCTCGTCATAAACAAGACCCGTACTGGGCCACGCACTGGTTCAAAACCTGCCCCCCCCCCCTCCACCTCTCTCCCCGAGTGCACTAAACTATAACAATGGCTGTATTTGACTCTTTCGGGGCCACTAACTTCCTCTGTGTATTCAGAATTTCCTGCGGCCAGTACCACTAGGGACGGGCGTGCGTAAATCATTCATTCGGAATGATATAAACACCACTTACCTCCACTCCTAAGGGTTTAATTACCTGGCCACGAGAGTGCAAACGACGCCTAACACCCCCCCCCCCCCACCCCCACCCCCTACCGAAAAAACCTAAATGCATTTGGAAAAAACTATACTTTTGTAAAGGTTTACGTGAAAGGTTTACGATATGAAGAGATAATTGCGGCTGCTGCCTACGTAAAATAGTATTAACTGTAGCTCAAACTCCATGCAAATAGACCGGACTATAAAGATGGAAGAACGGCCTAATTTGCTTAAACAAAACACTAACTGTTTTGCAATTTTTGTGTACATTATTCACGCCCTCAGTTAAGATTTATTTACTGCCTGCTGGGAAGGTTGCGCCTCCAGCACTCACTCACGCGAAGTTAGGAGGAAAGAGTTGTGACTTGAGAATTTTAAGATTCTCCAGGACGACTTAAATAAACTGCAGAACTGGTCCGAGAAATGGCTACTGGAGTTCAACACCAACAAGTGTAAGGTGATGGAAATGGGAATAGGCGTCAGGAAACCATAAAAGACAGTGCACGATGAAGGGGAACCACCTCCCTATAACGCCTAGAGAGATCTGGGAGTGGACATAACATCAAACCTAACTCCGGAGGCTCATTTAAACAGAATAACGACATAGGTTCTAAATAACAGCATCATTCAGGAACCTAAGTACGAGGCATTAGAGTGTTGTACACCGTAGACGTAAAACCAGTTTTGAGGTATGGAGCCCCATCATTTAGCCCTCATCATGGAGCCCCGTCATGGAGCCCCATCACGGAACCCCGTCATGGACCCCCATCACGGAGCCCCATCATGGAATCCCCATCTAAAAAACACACACACAAGAAAACTCGAAAATGTTCAGAAGTTTGCAACAAACCTTGTCCTAGAATTGCGAAGGATGAGACATGAATAGAAACCGAAGGAATTAAACCTGACGACGTTAGAAAAGAGGAGAGGGAGGACGGACATGATAGAGACATATAAAATACTTTGGGGGGATTAACACTGTAAAGAGAGGCCTTATTCACAATGAATACCAATACATCAAGAGGACATGGATGGAAGCTTGAGACTCAGATGTGTCAGAGATGTTAGAAAGTTTTCGTTTAGCGTAACAGCTGTGAGAATACACTACAGGAGCAGGTTGTAGAAGCAAACTCCATTCATAATTTTAAAAGTAGGTATGATATGCAGTCGATGAGTCACAATAACGTGGCTGAAGTATGTTGACCAGACCACACACTAGAAGTTGAAGGGACGACGACGTTTCGGTCCGTCCTGGACCATTCTCAAGTCGATTGTGACTTGATATGTCAGGAGCATACCTGAAGAGGCTTTCGGGAGTTCTACTACTCCAGAGCCCGTCCTGAGGCCAGGCTCGACTTGTGATAACTTGGTCCAACAGGCTGCTGCTTGAAGCTGCCCCGCAGGCACATAGATCCACTACAGCCTGGTTGGTCCGGCACTTCTTGCAAGAACTTGTCTTAAGAGTCATTACATTAGACAACCGGCAGATGGAAAAGCGGATCCAAGAGTTAATGCTCCATCCTGCAGGCACAAATAGATGAGTACACACATATGAACCACCACCGTCTACTGTTTGTGGAGGCTGACTCCATACACAGTTTCAAGTGTAGATATGATAGAGCCCAATAGGCTCAGGAACCTGTCCACCTGTTGATTGACGGTTGAGAGGCGGGACCAAAGAGCCAGAGCTCAACCACCGCAAGCACAACTAGGTGAGTACAACTAGGTGAGTACCAGACAACTCCCACCACATACAAACTTACCCACACATACACATGCTCACCCCCACATACCCCCACACAAACAGGCAGAGGAAGGAAGGAAGGAAATTATCAGAAGAAAGCGCCAAGTCATTGCGACTATATAGCACTGGGCAAGGATGAGGATATGGATTAGGGATGGGACGGGAGGGAGGAATGGTGCCCAACGACTTGGACGGTCGGGGATTGAACGTCGACCTGCATGAGGCGAGACCGTCGCTCTACCGTCCAGCCCAAGTAGTTGGACAAACAGGCAGAGGAGCACAAACATCAGTTGTATAATGCCTCCCAAATAGCACACTCCTCAAAACAGCGCTTCCGACACACCCTGGCCATAAACACCAGAAATGACAGAATTATGCAAATCTGGTCGAGCGATGGCCGGGGCTCCTCGTGTCTATGGCCGGGTAGTATGGGAACGGACATATGGGTCTAACAACACCTTAACCCCAGCGCATTACACGCCGAGATCGGAAGGCCATGTGCCCATAGCGTTAACCATAGAGGCTACAAAATAAAAGATCGTCATTGTAGCAAATGAAATGCCACACATCACAATACTGATGGCATTGTATAACCGCGTGTGCGAGAGTGAACACTCGCCCTTACGTTGTTGTTATAGATTCAGCTACTCGGAACAAGTTCCAAGTAGCACGGGCTATGGTGAGCCCGTAGTGAACTTACCTGGCACAGGAGCGGGGCTGAATCTCTGCTTGCCCTTACATTGGTGGGTTCTTATATTGGCGTGTTGTGTACTTGAGATCTTGAGATGTTTTCGGGGTTTAGCGTCCCCACGGCCCGGTCCTCGACCAGGCCCCCTTTTTTTGTTATACATCCTCAAGAAACTGCCCGAAGCAGCTGTCTAACTCCCAGATACCTATTTACTGTTAGGTAACCAGGGGGGGGGAGGGGCATCAGAATGAAAAAACTCTGTGTTCAGTTCATCACAAGTGTCCAATACTCATCAGCACCAGAGCTGACGTGACTTCAAAGCTTGGATTTAGTGGCAATAGATCAACCCTTCTTAAGCAATACAATTCACATCAGCTTATCACACACGAAGCAACATCTTCGGAGGATTATCACACATCACAGGATGAAAACGAATTTATTAACGCGCGTTTTTCTGCTAATAAGTATCAAGGCTCAGCTGGGGTTCCCGGCTCTCTGGGCGACAGACACGCTCTCTTTGACAAGAGCGTGTCTCGTTAGACTGGAAAGGCTATTTGATGGTAATTTACCTTGAATTTACCTGAGGATCACCATCTCTAGTGGCCCAGCCGGTGAAGGGAAGCCGGCTGATTGTTAAAGGGTCCTTCTATCATTTCTAGCGGGAATTTTTCCAGCTGAAATTTAAGCTGGAGTAATGTAGGAGCCGAAAGGTGTAGGTGTCTCAGGGCTTTCACCCTTATATATATATATATATATATATAAGTAGTATATATATATATATATATATATATATATATATATATATATATATATATATATATATATATATATATATATATATATATATGTCGTACCTAGTAGCCAGAACACACTTCTCAGCCTACTATTCAAGGCCCGATTTGCCTAATAAGCTGAGTTTTCCTGAATTAATATATTTTCTCTAATTTTTTTCTTATGAAATGATAAAGCTACCCATTTCATTATGTATGAGGGAAATTTTTTTTTATTGGAGGTAAAATTAACATAGATATATGACCGAACCTAACCAACCCTACCTAACCTAACCTAACCTATCTTAATAGGTTAGGTTAGGTTAGGTAGCAGAAACGTTAGGTTAGGTTAGGTTAGGTAGGTTAGGTAGTCGAAAAACAATTAATTCATCTAAACTTGGCTTATTAGGCAAATCGGGCCTTGCATAGTAGGCTGAG
>NC_091164.1:10132780-10133890 GCF_040958095.1 Procambarus clarkii
GATGGGAATGGAAGGAGGAAATCGAAAAACAGAGACTGAACATGAGGAGGAGGCGCATACTTGGAGTGTTCTGGGAGTTCTTCAACTCCCCTAAGCCCGGCCCGAGGCCAGGCTCGACTTGTGATAACTTGGCACAACAGACTGTTGCTTGGAGCGTCCACTACAGCCTG
Source organism: Procambarus clarkii (assembly GCF_040958095.1). Classification (NCBI taxonomy): domain Eukaryota; kingdom Metazoa; phylum Arthropoda; class Malacostraca; order Decapoda; family Cambaridae; genus Procambarus; species Procambarus clarkii. The sequence continues at coordinate 10,132,951 of NC_091164.1, forward strand.
GTTGGTCAGGCACTTCCAGCAAGAACCTGTCCAAGTGCTTCTTGAATACATCCACCTTCGTTCGGGCAATATTTATAATGCTTGTTGGAAGGGTGTTGAACAGCTCTGGACCTCTGATGTTAAGTCAGTGCTCTCTGATTGTGCCTATGGCACCTCTAGCGCCTCTCTGGTTCTATTCTGCATTTCCTTCCGTATCTTTCGCTCCAGTATGTTGTTATTCTCCTGTGTAAATTGGGGGACCTGGCCCTCCAGTATCTTCCATGTGTATATTATTTGATTCCTTTCTGGTCACCTTTCCAGAGAGGACATTTTGAGAGCTTTGAGACGGTCCCAATAATTCAGATGTTTTATAGTTTCTATGCGTGCAGTACATGTTCTCTGTATTCCCTCTAGTTCAGAGATCTCTCCTGCTCTGAAAGGGGGAAGTGAGTACCGAATAATACTCATGACGGGACAGCACCAGTGATTTAAATAGTGTTAGCACTGCTGTGGGGTCCCTGGATTTGAACGTTCTCGTAATCCATCCAATCATTTCCGTGGCCGCCGCTATATTTGCTCGGTTATGTTCACTAAATGTCGGGTCGTCAGACATCATAATTCCCAGACCTTTTACATGTTGCTTTCCTTCTATGAGTAAGTCTGGTTGTGTCCTGTACGTAGTGTTTCGTTTAAGTTCCTCGTTTACACCATACCGCAGTAGCTGGAACTTATCACCTGTTAAACATCATTTTATTGTCAGTTGCTCAATCGAATACTTTACTTATATCTGTTTGTAGTTTTTTCAGTGTCTTCTACAGTGGCAATTTTCACGCTGAATTTTTTTTTATCATCAGAAAATGATGACACGACGCTGTGACTAGTATTATTGTCTGTATCAGAGATAAGAATGAGAAATAGGCAGTGGTGCAATGACTATGCCCTGCGGTACAGAACTTTTCAC
>NC_091164.1:10134390-10159390 GCF_040958095.1 Procambarus clarkii
CCACACACACACACACACACACACACACACACACACACACACACACACACACACACACACACACACACACACACACACACACGTGTGTGAAGAAACAAGCACTAACATGAGACGCCTCACAATGTGTAAGTGACATTCTCACCATCTTGTCCTTGAGAGGCTGAGAATGTGCTTCTTGACTGTCACCCTTTTTGTATAATGGGACTACATTAGCTGTCTTCCAGCTTTCATGCAGGTCTCCAGTTTCTAGTGACTTGTTATACATCATAGAGAGTGGCACACTCTCCACTGGGGGGTGTGTATATACTATTTGTATTTGCAGAATCGAGCACTTAGCTCTTGGACCCCGCCTTTCTAATCAATTTATTTTTTCTCTATTATTTCTACTACACAGATTTCTCTCTAACACACACTCGCACCCCCAGGAAGCAGCCAGTAGCAGCTGTCAAACTCCCAGGTACCTATTTACTGCTGGTGAACAGGTGCACCAGGGTGCAAGAAACTGCCTATGTATGTATGTATGTATGTATGTATGTATGTATGTATGTATGTATGTATGTGTGTGTGTGTGTGTGTGTGTGTGTGTGTGTGTGTGTGTGTGTGTGTGTTTGGGGTCTCACTGCTGAGTGGAAAGCGCTCGGGAAGTCTTGTCGAAAGGGCCCGGGTTCGATTCCCGGCCGAGACAGAAACAAATGGACAGAGATTCTCTCCACTAATGCGCCCCTGTTCACCTAGAAGTAAAGAGGTACCTGGGAGTTAGACAGCTGCCACGAGCCATACATCCTGGGGATGTGTGTCTGAGAAAGAAATATATGTAGTGGATATGATCAGAGAAAAAACTGGCGAGAAGACGGTAAAATAGACAACTGAGGGGTTAGAGAGGCGGGGCCCAAGAGCTAACAGCTCGAGTCTACAGGCACAAATAGTAAACACAAATTAGAAGTAAGCACACACCTCCACACAAATTCCGAGATGAAGAATTTTCTCATGACACTGTTTTAAAAGTCACATTCAGATCCCTTCCTTCCAAGATGACCCTGTTAACCTTGAACATTGTGAACATGAACATGCAAGTCCACCTTGAGAACTTACCTGTTGTTTACCTTCTGACGATTTTGAGAGTTCTACTCCCGCAGCCTGGCTTATGGCTTACCTTCCTTGATGATTACGTGGTCTGTGAGGTTGTCTATGTAGCCATCTATGTCTACTTAGAAAGATAGTTTCTTTCACCCTGATGCCCCCTGTTACCTAGCTGTAAATAGGTACCTGGGAGTTAACAGCTGCTACGGGCTGCTTCCTGGGAGTGGAGGCCTGGTCGAGGGGACACTAAGCCCCGAAATCATCTCAAGATAACCTCTCAAGAAAAACACATGGCCATCACAGCCAGGCTGATCGGGGCAATTCCAACACAAAATTGCGATCGATGACCTGTACCTATTCTGATTCTTTAGCGTTGTTTAATGAGGTTTCCGACACCAATCTTTTCCGCCAGGAACACTCTAGTATTATTGGTATTACGGCTGAGTTAGATTACTGCTGAAATTGAAATAAGTTTATTGAGATAAAATACACACAAAGGGATGAGGTAGCTCAAGCTATTCTCACCCCGTTCAGTACCTCGTGTTAATATATACATATAAACACATCACAAACAATAAACATATTACCAAACATTCTGAGAGATAAACATCTAATATTTCCTAGATTACTGCTTTACCACCAATTCCAGAATCCTCCGGCTTACCCATCTTAAGAACAGTCTTAAGACTGTTCTACGCGAGGTTTCTGTCCACGCTGAGCTGGCCTTAGGACACCTGCGTTATCATTTGACAGATGTACCGCCCCAGTCAAACTCCCCACCTGATAATGTCCTCCGGAATGTCCTAATGTCCTACGGAACAGTCTGTTCATTTCCCTGGAAGACATGGGGAATGGACCTAACTCAACCTTCACCTCTCAGTCTAGATTATTGCTTGCTGAATGTTTGGGGCAATGGGCAGCCATCTAACAAAGATATAATTCACATTAGGAAGTTCTAACAAAGAAGACTTAATTCACTTTGGGTAGTTCTAACAAGGATTTAGTTCTCCTTAGATAGTCCCAAACAAAGAAACTTTAATTCACGTCGAGTACTGATCCGATGCAGTCGACGGGTACCAGGGGCGTCTACCACCACTATCACACACACACACGGAATGTGTACATCAGTACATATGACGGTTGAGAGGCGGGACCACAGAGCCAAAGCTCAACCCCCCCCCCCCGCAAGCACAACTAGGTGAGTACACGACACAGGTTAACATAATGACCGTCCCTACGACCACCAACACCCTGAGTGACTTCACCCTGAGTGACTCCACCCTGAGTGACTTCACCCTGAGTGACTCCACCCTGAGTGGCTTCACCCTGAGTGACTTCACCCTGAGTAACTTCACCCTGAGTGACTTCACCCTGAGTGGCTTCACCCTGAGTGACTTCACCCTGAGTGACTTCACCCTGAGTGGCTTCACCCTGAGTGACTTCACCCTGAGTGACTTCACCCTGAGTGACTTCACCCTGAGTGACTTCACCCTGAGTGACTCCACCCTGAGTGGCTTCACCCTGAGTGACTTCACCCTGAGTGACTTCACCCTGAGTGACTTCACCCTGAGTGACTTCACCCTGAGTGACATCACCCTGAGTGACTTCACTCTGACCACATCCAGCAGCGACACACCTGGTAGTGGGGAAGGAGCAGGTGTTTACATCATCCCGCGTGGAGGGGAGCAATTGTTGATTAAAATACTGGCGAATCTTGACATCAAAACGAGGATTGACGAAGACGAAGACGTATGCTTGACACTGACTTGACATCAACGTGGTGCTCACTTTGAGCTCATTTGGAACTCACCTACTGACCAAGTAATGATGAATTTAAGCTCTCTCATCATTCACTTGGCGCGACACCCACTAGCTTCATCGCCAAGATGAGCACTCATATGTCAAGTCCTGGATGAATACCAAACTGGTCTTGAAAGATGACTAACCTGAAAAAATAATACCGTCACGAGATGCAGTAACGCTGCTAAACACAACCCTGAGGAGGTAATAACTCATTACTACTACTTAAATGCCTTCCAAGAGTAATTAATTCCACTACGGGCTCACCATAGCCCGTGCTACTTGGAACGTTTTGTTCCACGTAGCGAATCTTAAACAACAACAACATGCTTCCAAGTGGGTCCAGTGCTGTAGCCTCTTACTCATTGTGTAAGGATTAGGGGGCAGAATGCAAGCATTTACGCAATTACTTACGAAACCTGAACATCTTTGCTTCAAGTCATTATTTTCCATGTTGATTTGTCATCATCTTTCAAGACCAATTTGTCCTTCACTAAGGACCTGACAAGTGAATGCTTGTCTCGGGAGATGGAACTACTTGATGACATTGTGCTCGCGCCAGGTGCCCGAAAAGTGAGTTTAAACTCAGCATGACACGGGGCAGCGAGTGAGTGCCAATCGTGTGTCAAGTGGACACACAAATGCCACATGAATCCCACCTCGGATGCATCCCACCTGACAAGTGGCCTTCTTACCCGGTACCCTACCTGGCCCGAATTATGCAGGTGATCTCATTATCCCGCCACCTTGCATCACAACGCTTTGTTGACACAGGTGGGCACAGCGGCACACTGCTCACTGTTGTTAGTGGGCTTGCACCCTGCCTTCAAGTAGTCTTAGGGGCTATTCATGCCCATACTTGAGGTTATCTTGAGTTATCTTGAGATGATTTCGGGGCTTTTTTAGTGTCCCCGCGGCCACGTCCTCGACCAGGCCTCCACCCCCAGGAAGCAGCCCGTGACAGCTGACTTACACCCAGGTACCTATTTTACTGCTAGGTAACAGGGGCATAGGGGTGAAAGAAACTCTGCCCAATGTTTCTCGCCGGCGCCTGGGATCGAACCCAGGACCACAGGATCACAAGTCCAGTGTGCTGTCCGCTCGGCCGACCGGCTCCCTCATACTGGTCCCCATAATACTGTGGGACCTCTGGGGGTGGATTAATCTTCGTCAATCAGTCTCCCCTTCCCACAGTTCCTTTTCCAGTTTTCCCTGGAACACAACACGCTACTCGCTTTACAACCGGGTCCCCAATTACTGCTAGGTAAATAGAGGGAAGGGCAACAGTCAGGAATCAATGCCCAGTTGGCCCTGCTTAGGCCTAGAACCCGGCCTCTGATACATAATATTTTCTCTTTTTATTATATTTTGAGATATTTTGATATCTCTGATACATAATATTTTCAACCCGAACTCCAGGTATGTTCATTCCATCCAGCGGCCAACTCAAAGAGGCATTCATAAATTTAACATTCATTCAAAACACGAATTTTCTATGATATAAATATTGTAATATACATTAGCATATTGTGCATATTTAAGAGTAGGTTAAGTTAGGTGTTTTGGTAATTATTTGTATTTGTAGTACGTGGGTGAAGAATTAACATAGTATTGGTAATAACCACCCCTTCCGCACACTAGGCTGGTTAAAGCAGCGGCCGTCCTCAGATACAGGGCTCAATTTTAACATACTATATATTAAAAATTGGTTTGTTCTCATATATAAATTAATATTATTATACATAAAAATTATATGTATGGATAGGCGTAAGTTAGGTTAGGTGTTTAGGTTCTGTTGGCGATTATTTGTATTTGAAGTACGTGGGTGAAGCATTTATAGCGTTGTGGTTCGAACAAAATTCGTCAGTGAAGCACTTGTTCCGGAAGTGTTCGAATGTCATCAGTTTTGAGTCGTGTGTAAGCCGCTTTTCAATCATAAACAGGGGGTTTGGCGGGTGCATGGAATCACTTTTGGGTCTTTGTTTGGAGGACGGGCTGTTTATATAACTGTGTTTCGAAAAGAGGACGTGAGCAAAGCATTTGTTCTGGAAGTGTTCGGACATCATCAGTTATTAGTCGTGTGTAAAGAGTTGTTTATTCATAAACAGGGGGTTGGCGGCTGCATGGAATGAACATTGATTTTTGTTGATGTCAACGGGTTGAATATTTTAGTGAGGTATAGGCTTCAAGCAGTGCTTCACACGAGCCCACCTGCGACCCGCTCTCACCAAGTACGAACCTGGAGCTAGATTCACGAAGCAGTTACGCAAGTACTTACGAACGTGTACATCTTTTCTCAATCTTTGGCGACTTTATTTACATTTATTTAACAGTTTACAAGAATGAAAACTTCCCAATCAACTGTTATTATTGTTATAAACAGCCTCCTGGTGATTCGGAGCTCATTAACTGTCTAACAATAATAAACAAAGCCGCCAAAGATTGAGAAAAGATGTACACGTTCGTAAATGCTTGCGTGACTGTTTCGTGAATCTGGCCTCTGGTCTTAAACATGACGTGGGATGTCTCTCTCTCTCTCTCTCTCTCTCTCTCTCTCTCTCTCTCTCTCTCTCTCTCTCTCTCTCTCTCTCTCTCTCTCTCTCTCTCTCTCTCTCTCTCTTTCTCTCTCTGATTCGCTCACCATTTCCTAGGAGCAGTTAAAATCATCTTACGTTTGGTGTGTAAGTCTGCTAAATGAATCCGGATTCTTGTCGCATTCTCCAGCCAGCGACGGAATTCCAGAGACCCCCATGTTTGCTACGTTTCTGTGGTCCCCCTGAGCCCCACACCCCAGATGAGAGCAGCCTCCCTTTTTGTGGTATTGTTGAAGCTTGCACCATAATCTTGGCGCGTCCTGTTGCCTGGTCCTACAGTACTGTGTCACACTGTTGTTCCTGCTGCCTGGTCCCTCAGTACTGTGTCACACTGTTGTTCCTGCTGCCTAGTCCCACAGTACTGTGTCACACTGTTGCTGCTGCTGCCTGGTCCCACAGTACTGTGTCACACTGTTGCTGCTGCTGCCTGGTCCCACAGTACTGTGTCACACTGTTGCTGCTGCTGCTGCCTGGTCCCACAGTACTGTGTCACACTGTTGCTGCTGCTGCCTGGTCCCACAGTACTGTGTCACACTGTTGCTGCTGCTGCTGCCTGGTCCCTCAGTACTGTGTCACACTGTTGTTCCTGCTGCTGCTGCCTGGTCCCTCAGTACTGTGTCACACTGTTGTTCCTGCTGCCTGGTCCCTCAGTACTGTGTCACATTGTTGTTCCTGCTGCTGCCTGGTCCCACAGTACTGTGTCACACTGTTGTTCCTGCTGCCTGGTCCCACAGTACTGTGTCACACTGTTGCTGCTGCTGCCTGGTCCCACAGTACTGTGTCACACTGTTGTTCCTGCTGCCTGGTCCCACAGTACTGTGTCACACTGTTGCTGCTGCTGCTGCCTGGTCCCACAGTACTGTGTCACACTGTTGTTCCTGCTGCCTGGTCCCACAGTACTGTGTCACACTGTTGCTGCTGTTGCTGCCTGGTCCCACAGTACTGTGTCACACTGTTGTTCCTGCTGCCTGGTCCCACAGTACTGTGTCACACTGTTGCTGCTGCTGCTGCTGCTGCCTGGTCCCACAGTACTGTGTCACACTGTTGTTGCTGCTGCCTGGTCCCTCAGTACTGTGTCACACTGTTGCTGCTGCTGCTGCTGCTGCTGCCTGGTCCCACAGTACTGTGTCACACTGTTGTTCCTGCTGCTGCTGCCTGGTCCCACAGTACTGTGTCACACTGTTGTTGCTGCTACTGCTGCTGCCTGGTCCCACAGTACTGTGTCACACTGTTGTTGCTGCTACTGCTGCTGCCTGGTCCCACAGTACTGTGTCACACTGTTGCTGCTGCTACTGCTGCTGCCTGGTCCCACAGTACTGTGTCACACTGTTGCTGCTGCTACTGCTGCTGCCTGGTCCCACAGTACTGTGTCACACTGTTGCTGCTACTACTGCTGCTGCCTGGTCCCACAGTACTGTGTCACACTGTTGTTGCTGCTACTGCTGCTGCCTGGTCCCACAGTACTGTGTCACACTGTTGTTGCTGCTACTGCTGCTGCCTGGTCCCACAGTACTGTGTCACACTGTTGTTGCTGCTACTGCTGCTGCCTGGTCCCACAGTACTGTGTCACACTGTTGCTGCTGCTACTGCTGCTGCCTGGTCCCACAGTACTGTGTCACATGCTGCTGCTGCTGCTGCCTGGTCCCACAGTACTGTGTCGCATGCTGCTGCTGCTGCCTGGTCCCTCAGTACTGTGTCACATGCTGCTGCTGCCTGGTCCCTCAGTACTGTGTCACATGCTGCTGCTGCTGCCTGGTCCCTCAGTACTGTGTCACATGCTGCTGCTGCCAGGTCCCTCAGTACTGTGTCACATGCTGCTGCTGCTGCTGCTGCTGCCTGGTCCCACAGTACTGTGTCACACCGTTGCTGCAGCAGCAGAGTAACCAGTCCGTCGCGGACCTTGGCTCCTTATAAAGCAACCCTGTCTCGGGTTAATCACGTTTTTTTCATGACTTGCGCTTGCCAAAAGGAAAACATAATGAGAGGAGAATGAAGCTACCCCACAAGACCTGCTCTGATCAGTGTCTCTCCTTACGGTTCCCGCCGAAGATGACGATGATGAGAAACCCAGAACTGAAGCAGTAGGGAGCTTGGCTCGCTGTCAATGTGTCGTAATCCCCCCCGGACAAACTCGCATCTATTGACACATGGTCAGGTCGAGGCTAAGTGACAGGCTTTTGTTTGACAGGTGTTTGAACGGGTTGTTTGACGGGTGTTTGGGCTCTGCAGTGTAACAGTGCAATTCCCATTTCAAGGGATTCTATCTCTCTTTCTATGTGAAGGTTCTAGTCATGGTTTTGTCATGGTGGAGTGAGAAGCTGCAAAGCCGGAGGCTCGAGTGAACACTTGCCTCTCCTCCCTAGGCTTAAAATAATTTTGTCGTTCCATTTGCATTACGTTGAGGCTTTGTCCGCTTTGATAATGCTGTTATACCAAGACATCGCAGAGGTTTGTTGAGGACTCTGTACATGTTTGTATTATAAACACAAATGGTTGGGGAATTTTCTAAACGTATATATGAATTAGCAGGAGCAATACACGAAGATGGTACACTCACAGCTGTACTTGGCTGCCTCGTCCAGACTGCGGTAAGCCGCTGGGTCTGTCATTCACAATGCTCACACACACAGTAGAATATTGAAATAAAACGCTTAATACTAACTCGCGTTTTCTCGTCTATGTCACTATGTGCTATTGTCCAGTAGCGTTCTCTGCACACAGCAGTAGTTCTCTGCTACTCTCACTTCCTTTCACACACACACAGCAACTTGAATCAGCGTTCAGTCCACACTCATTCGATTCAAATTACAGGCAGCAGTAAACATTAGCTGGGTTGATAGTCCACACTAAGTGACACCATCACGCCCTCCCTAGAGTTATACCCCCCCCCTCAACACCCACTACAAGAAATAATCTTAAGTCTTACACACACACACACACAATCCTCCTGTTGATTAATGGTTGAGAGGCGAGACCAAAGAGCCAGAGCTCAACCCCCGCAAGCACAATTAGGTGGGTACACACACACACAATCAGGCAAGAAAGAGAGCGGAGGCAGACTGCATATATTATGACTGCCAGAAAGCCTTTGACACAGTACCACACAAGAGGCTAGTGCACAAGCTGGAGATGCAGGCAAGAGTGAAAGGGAAGGTACTCCGTTGGATAAGAGAGTACCTAAGCAACAGAAGACAGCGAGTCACTGTGAGGGGTGAGGTCTCAGAGTGGCGAGACGTCACCAGTGGAGTCCCGTAGGGTTCAAGTCCTTGGACCTATACTGTTTCTGATATATGTAAATGATCTCCCAGAGGGTATAGAATCGTTCCTCTCATTGTTTGCTGATGATGCAGAGATTATGAGGAGGATTAAGCCAGAGGAAGAGAGAATGAGGCTACAAGATGACCTAGACAGACTGAATGAATGGTCCAATAAATGACTACTAAAGTTCAACCCGAGTAAATGTAAGGTAATGAAACTAGGCGGTGGAAACAGGAGGCCAGACACAGGATACCGAATGGGAGATAAAGTCCTGCATGAAACGGACAGAAAGGATCTAGGAGTAGATATCACACCAAATCTGTCTCCTGAAGCCTACATAAAAAGAATAACATCTGCGGCGTATGCAAGGCTGACTAACCTCAGAACTGTCTTCAGGAACCTGTGTAAGGAATCATTCAGAACCTCGTATATCGCATATGTAAGGCCAATCCTGGAGTATGCGGCCCCAACATGGAGCCCGTACCTTATCAAGCACAAGACGAAGCTGGAAAAAGTTCAGAGTTATACCACTAGACAAGTCCCAGATCTAAGAGGCATGAGTTACGAGAAAAGGATGCAGTGAAATGCACCTCACGACACTGGAAGACAGAAGAGTAAGGGGAGACATGATCACTACCTATAAAATTCTCAGAGGAATTGACAGGGTAGATAAGGATAAATTGTTTAGTACTGGTGGTACGCGAACAAGGGGACACAGGTGGAGACTGAGTACCCAAATGAGCCACAGGGACGTTAGGAAAGAACTTTTTAAGTGTCAGAGTAGTCAATAGATGGAATGCACTAGGAAGCGATGTGGTGGAGGCAGACTCCATACACAGTTTCAAATGTAGATATGATAGAGCCCAGTAGGCTCAGGAATCTATACACCAGTTGATTGACAGTTGAGAGGCGGGACCAAAGAGCCAGAGCTCAATCCCCGCAAACACAATTAGACGAGTACACGCACACACACACACACACGTGTGTGTAATATTATAATATATATATATTCGTCACAGCGACCTAGGGCTGCATTAAACATTAAGGAGCTGTAAGTAGCACAACGTCACCACACACACACTTGCCAAAAGAGTCAGCTACTATCATTATTATTGACTGCTGCTGACACTAACAACGATGACAACTATAATGCTTACAATGATGCCACCACTACCACCACCACCACCACCACCACCACCACCACCACCAAACATAGTCTCCACCACCCCAGGAGTTCCATCACCACTAACTACAACCATCTTAAACATCTTCCTTCCCCCAGAACCCCCCCCCCCCCCGCGACACTCCGGGCTTGCCCTAGGTGTCTTGCTTCCCTCCTCCCGTCCCCCCGGCCCCCTTCACCGTCCCCTTCGCGACCTCTCCAGTCCTATATAAGGCGCTCCTGACTCCTTTTACTTTCAAGCAACGTCTTGCTGAAGGTGCAGAAAGTTCTCCCTCCACCAGGTAATTATTCCAGGTATAATACACTCCCAGAGGCGACATATGCACGCGAAAGAAATTGAGTTTCTCTCGCTAGTCCGCTCTTGTCTTGCTAGATAAGCTTAGCTAATGTTGTCTCTCTCGCCACTTACCTTTTATCGAACATCTTCTCTTCTTAGTTATATGCATATATATACATATTGCAAGCTGTTGTATGTATACATATACATACAATTTTAATCAGGGTATACATTTATATATACAGTATATATAATCTCTCACCATTCTCTTGAAGAGATGAAGCTTGTAAAGTCTTAAGAGTTTGAGAAGAAAAACTGTCACAATAATTTACATCCCACACACCGAGGGCTTCCCGCCACCGATGTTCTAATTCAAAGCCTTTAAGTCGTCCAAAAACCATAAAGGTTTTTATTTAGATAATGGAGCTCATTTGTACAAATTGCTAAATTTTCCAAGACATCATAACAATGTACGTGATTAAAATGGAGATTATACAATGTATAATTATAAACTTTTGCAAAACACTTTTTCGAGGGGGGGAGGGCGGGAGAGGGGGAGAGAGGGAGAGGGGGAGAGAGAGCGTGTGTGTGTGTGTTTACTAGTTGTGTTTTTACGGGGGTTGAGCTTTGCTCTTTCGGCCCGCCTCTCAACTGTCAATCAACTGTTTACTAACTACTTTATTTTTTTTTCCCCACACCACACCACACACACACACACACCCCAGGAAGCAGCCCGTGACAGCTGACTAACTCCCAGGTACCTATTTACTGCTAGGTAACAGGGGCATTCAGGGTGAAAGAAACTTTGCCCATTTGTTTCTGCCTCGTGCGGGAATCGAACCCGCGCCACAGAATTACGAATCCTGCGCGCTATCCACCAGGCTACGAGGCCCCTCTACTGTGTGTGTGTGAGTGAGTGAGTGAGTAACGCCGTTCAGGACGTCACTGACACATATAACCCTACCTACGGTCGCATTGAAATCTCCCAAGAAATTGCAGATTATTCGGGCTGTAGTTGATCGATCAGACCGCGAGTAGCGGCGCTCAAGTCTGCTTGACCAGAGCATCCTCGGACCCACTCCATGGTGATGTATGTTCAGCAGCGAATACAATAAATTCGATTAATAAAATTATGAAAACAGCTTAACTTTTGATACGATTAACAGCCAAAGTGAAGAACAAGGATAATAAAGGCACAATAATCAATAAAGACTGATATGGGCAACCTTGCGGTTATCTCGAGGTGATTCCGAGGATCAATATCCTTGCGGCACGGTTTCTGACCAGTCCTCTTGGTTGGTGGTCAGGGGCCAGATTCACGAAGCAGTCACGCAAGTACTTACGAACGTGTACATCTTTCCTCAATCTTTGCCGGCTTTGGTTACATTTATTAAACAGTTTACAAGCATGGAAACTTCCCAATCAACTGTTGTGATTGTTATAAACAGCCTCCTGGTGCTTCGGAACCCATTAACGGTTTAATAATTGTAAACAAAGCCGCCAAAGATTGAGAACAGATTACAGGTTCGTAAGTGCTTACGTAACTGCTTCGTGAATCTGGCCCCAGGTTCGTGAATCTGATGTAGTCTGGTTAATCAGGAATACTTTATCTAGGTCTCTCAAACACAGTGAGGGGGGGAGGGGGGCAAGTTATGCCTCTTACGTGATGAGAGAAAGTGTTCAAAAAGTCTTGTCTTGGGCCCTAGATGTTGACAAGAAATCTCTCTATCTCTCTCAGCGTACCTAATGCCCCTCTGCTTTTCAACGGGGCTATTCTGCACTTCCTGCCATGCCTCCCAGGTCTCATGACGAGTTAATTTCGCGTGCAGACTTACAACCAGTCCCTCTAATATCTTCCAAGTGTAAATTAAAATGTATCGCTCTAGCCTCAGCTCTTAAAGAACACACTTTGGGAGATTTTTAGCAATCAAAATCATATAAATTCAAATAAATCATAAAATCAAGAATAAATTGTTGAGTGCTTCAGTTAACCAGGAACATTCCCTCACCATTTTAACTCGCTACTAAAAAAAAAAAGAAAAAAAGAAATCATTAACAAAAGCAAACAATGTTAAATTCTTGTGAAGGTAAGATGGACACAAGGCAACGCATTGCTGGCGAAGAATGCCTCGGGTCCCCAGGAGAGAGAAACGAGTTTGATATCCTACGGCCATACCCAGGGACCTGTTATCCTCCGGCTCGGCCATATCCAGGGACCTGTTATCCTCCGGCTCGGCCATATCCAGGGATCTGTTATCCTCCGGCTCGGCCATATCCAGGGACCTGTTATCCTCCGGCTCGGCCATACCCAGGGACCTGTTATCCCCAGCTCGGCCATACCCAGGGACCTGTTATCCTCCGGCTTGGCCATATCCAGGGACCTGTTATCCTCCGGCTCGGCCATACCCAGGGACCTGTTATCCTCCGGCTCGGCCATACCCAGGGACCTGTTATCCTCCGGCTCGGCCATACCCAGGGACCTGTTATCCTCCGGCTCGGCCATACCCAGGGACCTGTTATCCTCCGGCTCGGCCATACCCAGGGACCTGTTATCCCGCGGCTCGGCCATACCCAGGGACCTGTTATCCTCCGGCTCGGCCATACCCAGGGACCTGTTATCCCGCGGCTCGGTCATACACAGGGACCTGTTATCCTCCGGCTCGGCCATACCCAGGGACCTGTTATCCTCCGGCTCGGCCATACCCAGGGACCTGTTATCCTCCGGCTCGGCCATACCCAGGGACCTGTTATCCCCAGCTCGGCCATACCCAGGGACCTGTTATCCTCCGGCTTGGCCATATCCAGGGACCTGTTATCCCCAGCTCGGCCATACCCAGGGACCTGTTATCCTCCGGCTCGGCCATACCCAAGGACCTGTTATCCTCCGGCTCGGCCATACCCAGGGACCTGTTATCCTCCGGCTCGGCCATATCCAGGGACCTGTTATCCCCCAGCTCGGCCATACCCAGTGACCTGTTATCCCCAGCTCGGCCATACCCAGGGACCTGTTATCCTCCGGCTCGGCCATATCCAGGGACCTGTTATCCCCCAGCTCGGCCATATCCAGGGACCTGTTATCCCCCAGCTCGGCCATACCCAGGGACCTGTTATCCTCAGGCTCGGCCATACCCAGGGACCTGTTATCCTCAGGCTCGGCTATACCCAGGGACCCGTCCCCCCACGCCCTCTATCCCACCAAGAAATGAAACTTGGCTCATAAAATTGAATTGCAGCTGAGATACGATCAATGTGAACCCATTTTTGGGAAGGCTGGCATTTTTATTCTATGTTTTCACATATCGAAATTTGCATCCTATTTGCGAACGCACACCAAAAATTTTAAAATCATGCAAATTGTTTTTTTGTAGGGAAGTTGAGAGTTATAGTCGAGACTAAAAGTTAGTGGTTCGTTAACTCTGCGGGACTTGTAATGGCTTCACTCACCTATTCTTAAAGCACGCGTCAAAAAGTCACATATATATACACACACACACACACATCAGGAACCTGTACAACTGTTGATTGACGGTTGAGAGGCGGGACCAAAGAGCTAGAGCTCAACCCCCGCAAGCACAATTAGGTGAGTACACAAGCGCGTACACTGGGCAGCACAGCGCCGGCCTCGCTTCTTGCAGGGTCGGCGTTCGGTGCCCTATGGTTCAAGTAGTTTTAGGCATCTGTTCCTCCGCCTCGTGTCCCACCTCCTTGTCCTCGTACCTTCCTAAGTGCGATACAGTCAGAAGGGGTTCCTCATAATTATTACGGGTTATTCATGCCCGTGCCACCTCTTGGTTGGCTTAATCTTTATCAATCAATCAATTTCATAATTACTTTATGTTCATATATATGTTCAATAACTCACTATGTACAGTAACAGCTGCCTTACCCCCGTGCGTTGGAAAGGATGAAAATGTATATAGACTACATAGTACTGTATAAATGTATGGATACCTCTTTGCTAGAAAAATAAATATTTAAATTATATAATTTTATATATTGGAGAAGATCTAAACATTCCTTCTAATGCGTTATGCGTGGTTTCCTCCAAGGCTATATGGGTCCCCCTTCTTCCAGCCAGAGGTACCTGGTTGATACCTGGTTGATGGGGTTCTGGGAGTTCTTCTACTCCCCAAGCCCGGCCCGAGGCCAGGCTCGATACTCGTGGTACTCCCTTCCTATATATTACTAAATATATAATATCAATTGTACCGTTTCATTATTACTTAACCGCATGTTTGTGCTGAAATAACACGTTACTTGTTTCACAATCGCTGTATCCACCTTCTTGAGGTTATCTTGAGATGATTTCGGGGCTTTAGTGTCCCCGCGGCCCGGTCCTCGACCAGGCCTCCACCCCCCAGGAAGCAGGCCGTGACAGCTGACTAACACCCAGGTACCTATTTTACTGCTAGGTAACAGGGGCATAGGGTGAAAGAAACTCTGCCCATTGTTTCTCGCCGGCGCCTGGGATCGAACCCAGGACCACAGGATCACAAGTCCAGCGTGCTGTCCGCTCGGCCGACCGGCTCCCCGTTACCTTACAACCGTTGCACGAGTTCCTTATATCAACCGGCTTTATATACCCTATAATGACTCTTTTTATTCATTCCTTCGCATACTTCCTCAGCGTTATAACCATCCACGAGGTTTATTCTTATTACCCGTGTCTCTCCGTTGTTCATATATTCCACCTATATATATATATATATATATATATATATATATATATATATATATATATATATATATATATATATATATATATATATATATATCTTCCCACCTATATATATTGTACCAGTCTTTTCCTCCCTCCGTTGATTTAATCATATTTTTTTTGCTTCAAAACATTCCTCGTATCCGCTTTATCAATTTATTCCATTCACAAGATCACAGATCAACAAGAGAGGAATAAATTTGATGCAACTTGAGAGGTTTTTTGGGGGAAAAATAAATATTTCCAACATTTGGGATTAAACCAGAAATTTAGAACTGGTCATAAACTTAATCGAGAAACTCGAGCCAAAGCTGAGAAACAAAATGTTTTGATCTCCATAACCCCGGAGAGCATGGGTTCAGAACAGCGATCTCTTGCCTGTCACAGTTGCTGGACCACTATCCCATCACACACCATCACATCACATCACACACATATCACACCTGGGGCCTCGTAGCCTGGTGGATAGCGCGCAGGACTCGTAATTCTGTGGCGCGGGTTCGATTCCCGCACGAGGCAGAAACAAATGGGCAAAGTTTCTTTCACCCTAAGTGCCCCTGTTACCTAGCAGTAAATAGGTACCTGGGAGTTAGTCAGCTGTCACGGGCTGCTTCCTGGGGTGTGTGTGTGTGTGTGTGGTGTGGGGAAAAAAAAAGTAGTAGTTAGTAAACAGTTGATTGACAGTTGAGAGGCGGGCCGAAAGAGCAAAGCTCAACCCCCGCAAACACAACTAGGTGAATACTAGGTGAATACTATGACATCACGGGAGACATCTCCCGTCACGCAGGGTGCAGCCGCACCTCCACAGATCTCCAGTATCAGCTAATGATACTGGTAATGGCTCAAAGGGGCCACCACTTACGGGCTATTCATGCCCGTGCCACCTCTCGGGTGGCTTAATCTTTATCAATCAATCACTATCTATGACATGGCATTAGATGCCATGGAAGACAAACAAAAACGCTGATGTAATTTGCACAGATTTCGCAAAAGCCTTTGACAAAACTGACCATGGTGTTATTGCACATAAAATGCGTGCAAAAGGAATTACCGGAAAAATAGGCAGAGGCCCTACAATTTCCTGACTAACAGAACTCAATGTGTAATAGTCAACAAAATAAAATCCAGCCCATCAACCGTGAAGAGCTCAGTCCCCCAGGGTACTGTGCTTGCTCCAGTACAGTCCCCCAGGGTACTGTGCTTGCTCCAGTACAGTCCCCCAGGGTACTGTGCTTGCTCCAGTACAGTCCCCCAGGGTACTGTGCTTGCTCCAGTACAGTCCCCCAGGGTACTGTGCTTGCTCCAGTACAGTCCCCCAGGGTACTGTGCTTGCTCCAGTACAGTCCCCCAGGGTACTGTGCTTGCTCCAGTACAGTCCCCCAGGGTACTGTGCTTGCTCCAGTACAGTCCCCCAGTGTACTGTGCTTGCTCCAGTACTTTTTCTCATCCTCATATCGGACATAGACCAGAACACAATCTATAGTACTGTATCATCCTTTGCAGATGACACTAGGATCTTCATGAGAGTAGGCAACATAGAGGACACGGCAAACCTCCAATCAGATGTAAATTAGGTCTTTCAATGGGTTACAGAAAATAATATGGTATTTAACGAAGATAAATTCCAGCTCATGCGCTACGGAAAAAATGAAAATATAAAAACAGAAACCATGTACAAAACGCAGTCAAATCACAACATAGAACGAAAAGGCAATGTAAAGGATTTGGGTGTACTCATGTCGGAAGACCTTACCTTTAAAGAACACAATAAAGTAGCCGTCAAAACTGCAAGGAAAATGACAGGTTGAAAAAACAGAACTTTCACACTTTAGATGCTACACCACTGATGATACTCTTCAAGACGCTAGTGCTCTCTAGAGTGTAAGGTTGTTGTACAATGACAGGCCCTTTCAAGGCTGGAGAAATTGCTGACCTGGAGAGCGTGCAGAGATCCTTCACTGCTAGAATCCACTCAGTAAAACACCTAAACTATTGGGAACGCCTAAAATGCCTAAATTTGTATTCTCTTGAGCGCAGGCGGAAGAGATACATAATAATTTAAACGTAAAAAATACTAGAGGGGCTGGTCGCAAACCTGCACACAGAAATAACACCAAATGAGACCAGAAGGCATGGCAGGATGTGCAGAATTTTCCCGTTGAAAAGCAGAGGTGCAACAGGTACTCTGAGAGAGAACTCTATCAACATCAGAGGCCCGAGACTGTTCAACACGCTTCCACCACACATAAGGGGCATAACTGGCCGACCCCTCACAGTGTTCAAGAGAGAAATGGATAAACACCTCCAAAAGATACCTGATCAACCAGGCTGTGACTCATACGTCAGGCTGCGAGCAGCCGCGTCCAACAGCCTGGTTGACCAGTTTAGCAACAAGGAGACGTGGTCGACGACCGGGCCGCGAGGACGCTAAGCCCCGAAATCATCACATGGTAACCACAAAGTAAGGATCTATATGTCAATGAATGTGTGAATTGAAAAGTAATATAATCAAATGTATGTATTAATCTGAGCATTCACATATCTTCCAACTGAGCACCCCTAATAGACCTCCAGTGAGCACCCTAAAACACAGCCCTTCGTCAGCCAAGATAAACAAGGAATGCTTCTGATGCTTGCATTACTTAATTATATAACCTCCCAAATAATACCGCCCCACCCCCTCCCTCAACCCATAGGACACCCCTCCCTCAACACATAGGTTCCTAGCACCATGTAGGGTCCCCCCCCTAGCAACAGTTCTTTAAGGTGCAGAACGTCTAGGGTTTCGTCTTGGAAGAAGAGTACCAGGCCCTCACACACGCCCCCTATCAGATCATGTAAATTAACTCTGATGTATACACGAATGAACTCAGAATGCCAGACCGCCGACGATTATTGTGTGTAAGTCAGATTTTACGAACTTGGCTACAGCTCGGGTTTGTTTACGTCGGCGAAGCGAGACAATGGCGGTTAGTGGATGCGCAAGATCAGGCCAGTTTATATGGCCGAGAACTTGGGCTGGGCGGGCCATCGCCCGGCCCGTGTTTACATCTGGTGTTTAAGCACGGGTGACCGCGACAATTTTATGGCTCTTGGAGAACACAAATATTTGACCGGAATGGGTTAACGATTTCACATTTTTACACGCGCCAAAAATATCAACGTATGTGGGCACTTTATGACTGTAATGTTTGTTCAAAGCTGGATTTATAAAGAAGGAAACTACTTTCTTCAATAGCCATAAATGAACACAAAAGTAGTACTCACCTAATTGTACTCACCTAATTGTGCTTGCGGGGGTTGAGCTTTGGCTCTATGGTCCCGCCTCTCAACTGTCAATCAACTGGTGTACAGATTCTTGAGCCTATTGGGCTCTATCATATCTACATTTGAAACTGTGTATGGAGTCAGCCTCCACCACATCACTTCCTTAGTGTACACAAGGGGGGTCGGGGAACCTTTTATCATATGAAGGCTACATTTTACTTAGCGAGAGCTTGATAAGATGGCATTGTTTAGAAGATAGTTTTAAATTACAGTCTCTTATAGTTAAAGCTTCGACAGAACTTCTACATTTAAACACACCGTTTTATAGCCAAAATGAGAAGAGAAAGATCAATATTTTCAGAATGGAAGAGAACTTTGATTTTAAGTTGCTTTTTGTAACTAGTTATAAAAAGTGAAAATGATATAATAACGTATTTAAGAAAAAGAAATAGATTTCTATAACAAATTTGGACTTAGACAAGGCCCCAGACCGGTCACGTGTAGGGGGGGGGGGGGGGTAGAAATAGACTAAGCTACTCTATTCCTTTGAGATGTAATTTTTTGTATCTCCATAAACATACTTGAACCTGTACAGGTCACGTGTTCCCTACGCCTGTGTGACCACACGCACCAATCAATCATCGTGGAAGGCTGGCCCCAGACCAGGCTACGGGGAGGACCCCGCGACATCAGGTACACAACAGGTAAAGGTATTATCACGTTAACAGTGTTCGGATCTCACAAATGTCGTGTAAAACTGAGCACACGCACACATTCGACTGGTGTTCGCATTACCATACCGCACGCAATTATTATTCCCCAGCGACCCCACATCATGCGCAGCCATCACTCTCATTGGCACAAAATGCGATAAGCATCATTTTTTTCGCTTTCTTTCTCTCCAAGTATCGTCCCACGTCCCAGCACCCGTGGGTCTGCATCGTCCCACATCCCAGCATTGTTCCACGTCCCAGCATTGTCCCACGTCCCAGCATCCGTGGGCCTGCATCGTCCCGCGTCCCAGCATTGTTCCACGTCCCAGCATTGTCCCACATCCCAGCACCCTTGGCACAGCATCTGCTGGCACCTTACATCACCATACACGGGGGGGGGGGGGCGACCAAAGGACACGCCTCCACAGTTGTATGCAGCCTCTGCTCTCGATATCTGACGAATCACTTATTCAGATAAAGGGAGTGGATGACGTTGGCGAGTTGGCGGTCGGATGTGGGTACCATACCAGCCCCAATCAAGCACATCCATGCCTCCCACGCCAAACATTTGGTCGTGTCTGGGCGACCCCCACCGACATACAAGCTCCTGTATAAACAGCGCGGGTTTCTACTTCATCACACTGCTATAAGAACTAGTTGGGCCCAATGTTAATATGATTTCCGTTGTGTGCTGACTGGACTGGTAAGCAAGCAACTGGAGAGAGGACAAGGCAGGAACGGAAGAGGTTGGGAAAACTGAGGGAGAGGGAAAGACGAGAGGGAGAGAGGTATGGGAGAGGAGTTTGTTCCAAGGCACTGCATGTTGTATTGTTGTTATAGATTCAGCTACTTGGAACAAACATTTAGGCTAACCATAGCCCGTGCTACTTGCCCCGTTCCTGTGCCAGGTAAGTCCACTACGGGCTCACCATAGCCCGTGCTACTTGCCCCGCTCCTGTGTCAGGTAAGTCCACTACGGGCTCACCATAGCCCGTGCTACTTGCCCCGTTCCTGTGTCAGGTAAGTCCACTGCGGGCTCACCATAGCCCGTGCTACTTGCCCCGCTCCTGTGTCAGGTAAGTCCACTACGGGCTCACCATAGCCCGTGCTACTTGGAACTTATGTTCCGAGTAGCTGAATCTAAAACAACATGGGAACAAATAGTTCCAAGTAGCACGGGCTACGGTGAGCCCGTGAAGGCACTGCAGCTGGCTAGGTCACCGCACCCGTCCATGCAGGGCATTCAACAAGTCCCGGATGAACCTGCTGGTATTTGTTGGAATTGTTGGCAGGGACCAGATGGCCCGATACTGTAGTGTCCTCGCTTGGTTTATGGTGTGTTCTGAGCGTGTTCATGCTTGCGTGTCTTTACATAATCGTAGTTACAGTAAGAGAGCTATGCTCGGGGTTCCATCTTCCATATATTCGTTGTCGTAAAAGGGCTTTGAAGCTTTGAAGGTGTTACCATACACAGCACTCTGGGTGTGGCTTTGTCTCGCTTTTCTCCAACTTCATCACATGGCATTTTTCCGCATTTAATTCCTTTAACCATTTACTTCTATATATGCCTATTTTGCCTATATTGTTCTGAAGGATGTGGCAAGCATTTTGATCACATATGCCTCCCAGTATCGTCGCATCACCTCCAAACATGTTAACGTAACTGACAAGACGTAGAAGATAGATAACTGAAGGTAGAAGATAGATAACTGAAGACAGAAGGTAGATAACTGAAGACAGAAGGTAGATAACTGAAGGTAGATTGTATTCAATAAACATTATGGACACTAGAACCCCAGCCCTGCGGAACCCCCGCTACGGACATTCCTCTAGTCTAATTTATGTTCTATAATTACTACCCGTCCATCTTCCTGTTAAGAAAGCTTTCCATCCATATTTCTTGCCTTTCAGTCACTCCTCCAGTGGTCTAACTTACACGGCGTCCTGTTCTACCTTGTATGTTTGTACTGCAGCTGAGCTTGTGTGCTTATCTTCCACCAAATCCTAGCGCAAAAACTTGCATTCTTCCAACAGTCTTGGCGTTGCAATTGTCCTTCTTGTCTCTGCATTAACCATTCTGTGTGACGATCACTCGTCCAGTCGAACGCGATCAACGATGCCCTTACCGCGACACTGCCGACTGCGTTACAATTAACAAAGGCGCGAAAAATTATTGAATAAATTCACATGACATAAATTCCTGTTAAATTTTCACAAATTCCACATTCCACACGTTACAAATTCCTTGCGTGGCTTGCTCCTTGGCCATCTTATCTGGTCGCCTTACCAGTAAATAAATCATTATTTACAGTAAATAAATCATTATTTACTGGGGTAAGTAAGTCACCATAATGTAAATAAATAAATTGTATTTTCGTTTGTCTGAGGAACAGTCCATTAAATCTTGAAGTACATTGGTGTAAACCATTACTGACTCGTAAGGGATAAACAAGATGAAATCTTACCAGGAGGCAAATTGTATCTTCAAGAGAAAGAGACGAGTTAATGACACGAATCTCAAGTCAGTGAAAGATTTGGCGACTCGCAGAAAGCCTTAGAGATAATATATATATAATATATTAAGATCCATTTTTGATTAACCAGCCCTGTTCTCATAGCACTTTCCGAATTAAGAATAAGTTTATTAGATATTAATGATGATAAACACACGAGAACCGTAACATGTGCTCCCAGCTGGACCAGAGCGCCCCGTGAGTCATTACGGGTGATCCCACCTGGTAAACTCGGCTATGTATTCCTGTGTGTAGCTACGCAAAAATATTCTTTCCTGCAACAAACTAGCAAGAGAGTTAGTGAGTTTGTCTGTGAGGGTACACACACACACACACACACACACACACACACACACACACACACACACACACACACACACACACACACACACACACACACACACACACACGTCAGTAGTTTCAAAGCGTTATATGATAAAGAGTGCTGGGAAGACGGGACACCACGAGCGTAGCTCTCATCCTGTAACTACACTTAGGTAATTACACACACACACACACACACACACACACACACACCCAGTACCGTACCTAGATGACGTGTCTGTGTTGTGGGGCAACTTGTTAGCGTACCTTTATGGTGAGTTCTTAAAGATTACGGGGGACAGTTTAGTACCGTAACGACGATAAGAATTGGTGTGTGTGCTCTAGGCTACGCCTCCCTCAGACGAGGCGATTAGGTTGTTACCGCTTGGTAACAACCATCCGCCACACCTCCTTACCTTGAGGTTACCTTGAGGTGATTTCGGGGCTTAGCGTCCCCGTGGCCCGGTCGTCGACCAGGCCTCCTCGTTGCTGGACTGGTCAACCAGGCTGTTGGACGCGGCTGCTCGCAGCCTGACGTATGACGTCAACCTCATTGTCTTTACAATGCCTCCAATATTTCAAATATTATGTCAATTATATGATTTATAATTATAAATTTGCATACAACCTGTTTCAAATATCCTACCGCCGTTAAAATATATTATTTGAAACTTGTTGACTTTATAATCAAGTTAAAATGTTAATAGCTATGGGACACAAATATATTGTCCATAACCTGCAAATGTTTCCAGTTTGATGGGGGTTTGTGTCACCAAATTTGACATTTCATTGAGTGACATATAATTAACCCCCCCCCCTCAGGGCAGCCTTAGGGGGGGGGGGGCTGGACATGTCAATTGATGGATGTCAGTTACCAGCATCCGTCTCCATGGACACGCTTCATCTCCCACCCAACTCTTCTAAGAGCAAACTTCATCTTCCGCTAAACTCTTACTAAGAATACCTTCCCCCCCACCCACCCCCCCCCCCGTCACCTCACGCTGTCTCAGAAGTCTCTCCCTTCACTCTGTGTTATCGCCTTAGTTATTACTGTCAACTTTACTTCTAAATTTATTATTTAATTTTTATTACATATTTGACTTAATCATGATATATATATATATATATATATATATATATATATATATATATATAAATATATATATATATATATATATATATATATTCTCGTTCAAATGTAAGGTTGAGCCTTTCGTAATGATATTTATACAGAGGTTTAATATCCTCCAGAGACGACACACAAGGGCCCAGGAAGACTGGATGCGGCCAATACCAATAACATGTTGGGCTG
Source organism: Procambarus clarkii (assembly GCF_040958095.1). NCBI lineage: Eukaryota > Metazoa > Arthropoda > Malacostraca > Decapoda > Cambaridae > Procambarus > Procambarus clarkii. The sequence continues at coordinate 10,157,429 of NC_091164.1, forward strand.
AGAGACGGTATTTCACAGACGTCCTCATTGATTTCTCATATCTGCGAACTTAAGAGATTGGTCTGCTGGTATCTGTATCCTCAAATGGAAGTGTGTGTGTGTGTGTGTGTGTGTGTGTGTGTGTGTGTGTGTGTGTGTGTGTGTGTGTGTGTGTGTGTGTGTGTGTGTGTGTGTTTGTTTACTAGTTGTGTTTTTTTGCGGGGGTTGAGCTTTGCTCTTTCGGCCCGCCTCTCAACTGTCAATCAACTGTTTACTAACTACTTTTTTTTTTCACACCACACACACACACACACACACACCAGGAAGCAGCCCGTTACAGCTGACTAACTCCCAGGTACCTATTTACTGCTAGGTAACAGGGGCACTTAGGGTGAAAGAAACTTTGCCCATTTGTTTCTGCCTCGTGCGGGAATCGAACCTGCGCCACAGAATTACGAGTCCTGCGCGCTATCCACCAGGCTACGAGGCCCCACAAAGTCAGTCTTGACTCCGTCAAGCCTGGCCCAACCCTCCCCCCGTCAAGCCTGGCCCAACCCTCCCCGTCAAGCCTGGCCCAAACCTCTCCGTCAAGCCTGGCCCAACCCTCCCCCCGTCAAGCCTGGCCCAACCCTCCCCGTCAAGCCTGGCCCAAACCTCTCCGTCAAGCCTGGCCCAACCCTCTCCGTCAAGCCTGGCCCAACCCTCTCCGTCAAGCCTGGTCCAACCCTCTCCGTCAAGCCTGGCCCAAACCTCTCCGTCAAGCCTGGCCCAACCCTCCCCCCGTCAAGCCTGGCCCAACCCTCCCCCCGTCAAGCCTGGCCCAACCCTCCCCCCGTCAAGCCTGGCCCAACCCTCCCCGTCAAGCCTGGCCCAAACCTCTCCGTCAAGCCTGGCCCAACCCTCCCCCCGTCAAGCCTGGCCCAACCCTCCCCGTCAAGCCTGGCCCAAACCTCTCCGTCAAGCCTGGCCCAACCCTCCCCCCGTCAAGCCTGGCCCAACCCTCCCCCCGTCAAGCCTGGCCCAACCCTCCCCCCGTCAAGCCTGGTCCAACCCTCCCCGTCAAGCCTGGCCCAAACCTCTCCGTCAAGCCTGGCCCAACCCTCTCCGTCAAGCCTGGTCCAACCCTCTCCGTCAAGCCTGGCCCAAACCTCTCCGTCAAGCCTCGCCCAACCCTCTCCCTGTCAAGCCTGGCCCAACCCTCTCCGTCAAGCCTGGCCCAACCCTCTCCCTGTCAAGCCTGGCCCAACCCTCTCCGTCAAGCCTGGCCCAACCCTCCCCCCGTCAAGCCTGGCCCAACCCTCCCCGTCAAGCCTGGCCCAAACCTCTTCGTCAAGCCTGGCCCAACCCTCCCCCCGTCAAGCCTGGCCCAACCCTCCCCGTCAAGCCTGGCCCAAACCTCTCCGTCAAGCCTGGCCCAACCCTCCCCCCGTCAAGCCTGGCCCAACCCTCCCCCCGTCAAGCCTGGTCCAACCCTCCCCGTCAAGCCTGGCCCAAACCTCTCCGTCAAGCCTGGCCCAACCCTCTCCGTCAAGCCTGGTCCAACCCTCTCCGTCAAGCCTGGCCCAAACCTCTCCGTCAAGCCTCGCCCAACCCTCTCCCTGTCAAGCCTGGCCCAACCCTCTCCGTCAAGCCTGGCCCAACCCTCTCCCTGTCAAGCCTGGCCCAACCCTCTCCGTCAAGCCTGGCCCAACCCTCTCCGTCAAGCCTGGCCCAACCCTCTCCGTCAAGCCTGGCCCAACCCTCTCCCTGTCAAGCCTGGCCCAACCCTCTCCGTCAAGCCTGGCCCAACCCTCCCCGTCAAGCCTGGCCCAAACCTCTCCGTCAAGCCTGGCCCAACCCTCTCCGTCAAGCCTGGTCCAACCCTCTCCGTCAAGCCTGGCCCAAACCTCTCCGTCAAGCCTCGCCCAACCCTCTCCCTGTCAAGCCTGGCCCAACCCTCTCCGTCAAGCCTGGCCCAACCCTCTCCCTGTCAAGCCTGGTCCA
>NC_091164.1:10164390-10169390 GCF_040958095.1 Procambarus clarkii
TATATATATATATATATATATATATATATATATATATATATATATATATATATATATATATATATATATATATATATATATACACATTCTGTGTGTTTATATATGCACACACACTTGATATTCTTAAGCATTTTATTCATTAAAGTCTCGTGATACAAGAGATCTTTTGGAGCAGGACGGTGGGATCGAACCAACGTCTTGAATCATCCATGGAGTGAGGCGGGATTCTCTGCTAGATATATATATATATATATATATATCACGTTACTATGATTTCATTGAGTGTTTCTTGGGATATATTTCTTCCACGTAATTTTTTGCGTGCAAGAACACTTCGGCGTTCTTTGCGTGTTCTTCGTTCTCTTCTCTAAGACAATATGTTCTGAAGTACATTAATTATCATCCCTTTGTATCATCCTACACCAGGTTAAAGGCCGCACCATATACAACAGCTTCACCATATACAACAGCCTCACCATATACAACAGCTTCACCATATACAACAGCTTCACCATATACAACAGCCTCACCATATACAACAGCCTCACCATATACAACAGCTTCACCATATACAACAGCTTCACCATATACAACAGCCTCACCATATACAACAGCTTCACCATATACAACAGCCTCACCATATACAACAGCCTCACCATATACAACAGCTTCACCATATACAACAGCTTCACCATATACAACAGCCTCACCATATACAACAGCCTCACCATATACAACAGCCTCACCATATACAACAGCCTCACCATATACAACAGCCTCACCATATACAACAGCCGCACCATATACAACAGCCTCACCATATACAACAGCCTCACCATATACAACAGCCTCACCATATACAACAGTCTCACCATATACAACAGCTTCACCATATACAACAGCCTCACCATATACAACAGCTTCACCATATACAACAGCCTCACCATATACAACAGCTTCACCATATACAACAGCCTCACCATATACAACAGCCTCACCATATACAACAGCCTCACCATATACAACAGCTTCACCATATACAACAGCCTCACCATATACAACAGCCTCACCATATACAACAGCCTCACCATATACAACAGCCTCACCATATACAACAGCCTCACCATATACAACAGCCGCACCATATACAACAGCCTCACCATATACAACAGCCTCACCATATACAACAGCTTCACCATATACAACAGCCTCACCATATACAACAGCCTCACCATATACAGCAGCCTCACCATATACAACAGCCTCACCATATACAACAGCTTCACCATATACAACAGCCTCACCATATACAACAGCTTCACCATATACAACAGCCTCACCATATACAACAGCTTCACCATATACAACAGCCTCACCATATACAACAGCTTCACCATATACAACAGCCTCACCATATACAACAGCTTCACCATATACAACAGCCTCACCATATACAACAGCCTCACCATATACAACAGCTTCACCATATACAACAGCCTCACCATATACAACAGCCTCACCATATACAACAGCTTCACCATATACAACAGCCTCACCATATACAACAGCTTCACCATATACAACAGCCTCACCATATACAACAGCTTCACCATATACAACAGCCTCACCATATACAACAGCTTCACCATATACAACAGCCTCACCATATACTACAGCCTCACCATATACAACACCCTCACCATATACAACAGCCTCACCATATACAACAGCTTCACCATATACAACAGCCTCACCATATACAACAGCCTCACCATATACAACAGCTTCACCATATACAACAGCCTCACCATATACAACAGCTTCACCATATACAACAGCCTCACCATATACAACAGCTTCACCATATACAACAGCCTCACCATATACAACAGCTTCACCATATACAACAGCCTCACCATATACAACAGCTTCACCATATACAACAGCCTCACCATATACAACAGCTTCACCATATACAACAGCCTCACCATATACAACAGCCTCACCATATACAACAGCCTCACCATATACAACAGCTTCACCATATACAACAGCCTCACCATATACAACAGCCTCACCATATACAACAGCTTCACCATATACAACAGCCTCACCATATACAACAGCTTCACCATATACAACAGCCTCACCATATACAACAGCTTCACCATATACAACAGCCTCACCATATACAACAGCTTCACCATATACAACAGCCTCACCATATACAACAGCTTCACCATATACAACAGCCTCACCATATACAACAGCCTCACCATATACAACAGCCTCACCATATACAACAGCCTCACCATATACAACAGCTTCACCATATACAACAGCCTCACCATATACAACAGCCTCACCATATACAACAGCTTCACCATATACAACAGCCTCACCATATACAACAGCTTCACCATATACAACAGCCTCACCATATACAACAGCTTCACCATATACAACAGCCTCACCATATACAACAGCTTCACCATATACAGCAGCTTCCTGCACGCCTCTATAATCAACCGGGCTGTATTTCATACGTCAAACTGCGCGCAGCGGCGTGTAACAGCCTGGTTGACCAGATCACCAACCAGGAAGCCTGGCAGCGGAGACAGTGGACCTGTAAACCACCTCAAGGTAATGTAGTTCTTGACTTCACCGGTTCATCTGGGAACTGTAAACTTCTTAGACCATTTCTTTCCTTGGCCCGACCGCCTGCTTGTTTGACAAACTGTTCACTGGAGACAGTTAAGCAAGTCCCAGTTGTGTCTGGGAATAAGTGACAGGATGAACAACCCAGCGGGTTTTCTTCCTATTGGGGAGTGTTGTACATGCTGCTATGGCGGTGTGTCCACTCACAGGATGAGTGACGCTGTCCAATACTGTCACTATGGCAGTGTGTCCACTCACAGGATGAGTGGCGCTGCCCAATACTGTCACTATGGCGGTGTGTCCACTCACAGGATGAGTGACGCTGTCCAATACTGTCACTATGGCAGTGTGTCCACTCACAGGATGAGTGGCGCTGCCCAATACTGTCACTATGGCGGTGTGTCCACTCACAGGATGAGTGGCGCTGCCCAATACTGTCACTATGGCGGTGTGTCCACTCACAGGATGAGTGGCGCTGTCCAATACTGTCACTATGGCGGTGTGTCCACTCACAGGATGAGTGACGCTGTCCAATACTGTCACTATGGCGGTGTGTCCACTCACAGGATGAGTGGCGCTGCCCAATACTGTCACTATGGCGGTGTGTCCACTCACAGGATGAGTGACGCTGCCCAATACTGTCACTATGGCGGTGTGTCCACTCACAGGATGAGTGACGCTGCCCAATACTGTCACTATGGCGGTGTGTCCACTCACAGGATGAGTGACGCTGCCCAATACTGTCACTATGGCGGTGTGTCCACTCACAGGATGAGTGACGCTGTCCAATACTGTCACTATGGCGGTGTGTCCACTCACAGGATGAGTGACGCTGCCCAATAAATTTGCTCTCCAGGGTAAATTTACCAAAATTATATTCAGATAACTTTATTTTTAATCACTAGGACATCGATCTAACTTGTGATTATCTTGAGGTTATCTTGAGATGATTTCGGGGCTTACCGTCCCCGCGGCCCGGTCCTCGACCAGGCCTCCTTCTTGTTACACATCCCCAGGAAGCAGCCCGTAGCTGCTGTCTAACTCCCAGGTACCTATTTACTGCTAGGGGGACAGGGGTATCAGGGCGAAAGAAACTCTGCTCATTTGTTTCCGCCTCCACCGGAGATCGAACCTTGAACCTCAGGACTACGAATCCAAAGCGCTGTCCACTCAGCTGTCAGGCCCCTATATACGGGCCCCTGACATATAGTATAAGGATTATACTTGGAATTAAGACTAGTTCAGTTGTTTATGCACCCACTACCCGTGCGGGTGATGGAAGACAAGCTTACACAAGCACATAATTGGTTCAGAAACTGAACCCCAAGTAACAACATTGATGAGCTAGTTACAGAAACTGAACCCCCAAGTAACAACATTGATGAGCTAGTTACAGAAACTGAACCCCCAGGTAACAACATTGATGAGCTAGTTACAGAAACTGAACCCCCAAGTAACAACATTGATGAGCTAGTTACAGAAACTGAACCCCCAAGCAACAACATTGATGAGCTAGTTACAGAAACTGAACCCCAAGTAACAGCATTGATGAGCTAGTTACAGAGTTTGTTAACGTACACATCAGCAGTCTGTTACAGTTTTGGCTACTTTAACTTAGTTTACACCAAGGTTATAGCCACATTCGGATAAACACACACACACACACACACGAAGGGGCCTCGTAGCCTGGTGGATAGCGTGCAGGATTCGTAATTCTGTGGCGCGGGTTCGATTCCCGCACGAGGCAGAAACAAATGGGCAAAGTTTCTTTCACCCTGAATGCCCCTGTTACCTAGCAGTAAGTGGGTACCTGGGAGTTGGTCAGCTGTCGCGGGCTGCTTCCTGGGGTGTATGTGTAGTGTAGAAAAAAAAAGTAGTTAGTAAACAGTTGATTGACAGTTGAGAGGCGGGCCCAAAGAGCAAAGCTCAACCCCCGTAAAAACACAACTAGTAAACACACACACAGGGGACAGGACAGTAGCGCTGGGCACTGTTTCCTTTCCATCTTATTCCTCTGTTCGCTCAGCAGTAAATAGGTACATAGGAGTAAGCTGTTGTGGGTTGCATTATGTGAATGGTCAGCAGTTGGCCTAGTATATACTGTATCAGAAAACAGGTTTGCAGTCCTTACATTAGACAACCAGCAATATGGAGAGGCAGGACCCAAGAGCTTAAAGCTCGACCCAACAGACTGGTAGGCAATTACACACCTACCACTCTACACCAAGCCTCACTAACTGCCCAACAACCGCGGGCTATCAAGACTATTGGAGCGATCAAAGGGGTACAAATTCCCTTCCCCACGACCCTCTCCCTTCACAACTTTTCCCCTTAATTCCTTC
>NC_091164.1:10174390-10185572 GCF_040958095.1 Procambarus clarkii
AGAGAGAGAGCGAGCTAGAGAGAGCGCGCTAGAGAGAGAGCGAGCTAGAGAGAGAGAGAGCTAGAGAGAGCGCGTTAGAGAGAGCGAGCTAGAGAGAGCTAGAGAGAGAGAGAGAGAGAGAGAGAGAGAGAGAGAGAGCTAGAGCGAGCTAGAGAGAGCTAGAGAGAGAGCTAGAGAGAGAGAGAGAGAGAGAGAGAGAGAGAGAGAGAGAGGGGGCAGGCACTAGTAACCCGCCAGACCATTACTGTACCCTGGGGCATCAGGCTAGCTCACTCCACCCAGGCGGGAGGGTCATGCAGTATACTAACCTCAGGGCAATATACCCGGCTACCAGCCGCTGTTCAAGGGTCAATAGCACACGCCTAGGACAGTACTCAGCATTCCCAGGTCCACACCACTATCTACACAGCCACGATAATGGCCAGGGCTTTTTTTTACCGCGGGTCAATATTCTACCCTTAGGGCACACCACCAGCCTCTTGTAACTAAGCAAGAAGAGCACAAATGAATTATCTGTGGGGGCTCCACCTCTGAGAAAGAAAGATGGCCAATTCTTCCTTCTCGGTCTGCCACTATTAATGACCTCCAGCGACACTTCGTTAAAACATACGCCCACGCCCACACACACACACACACACACTAGGGAGTCCAAACCAAGCGATAGACAGTACCAACCAGTTCTTACATCGAGAGTTACTGACACCACTCGAGGCCAACCATCTATCGCAGATGGGACGTATTACCTGTGTGTGTGTGTGTGTGTGTGTGTGTGTGTGTGTGTGTGTGTGTGTGTGTGTGTGTGTGTGTGTGTGTGTGTGTGTGTGTGTGTGTGTGTGTTTGTGTGTGTGTGTGTGTGTGTGTGTGTGTGTGTGTGTGTGTGGAGGCAATCAATCATCGACACCCTGCGTCGCCGTCAACAGGTCTATTATAAAAGGTACACACACACACACAATACAAGTACGTTACAAAGATGCTGGGGGATCTAGAAGACAACACCCAAGAAGAAACAGGTGACATGGAGGCTGGCGACCACGAAGAAAAACTTGCCCTTGAGGTCAACTTGCGGGTGGGAAGGTCACCACTAACCCCAGGCACTTAAAGGAGTCAGTAGTCTAACACGGGGCTCAAATATTATCTAGCACGCCTCTATAGCTTCTACACCATCATGTAAAATGTTCGTACGTACGAACGTGAACCTTAACACGTATGTACAACTACCTTAACACGTATGTACAACTACGTTAGTAAAACGTACGCACAACCCTGGAAACACAAACCGTAACTGTCTCTATTTTCCGCTTGTTACAACTTGTAATAAAGTTGTTACATCTTGGCTTAACGTGTTTATGACGTATTAGAACGTTGTTACAACTTGCTATATTGGTTGTTATAACTGGTTAGGAGGTGTTAAAACTTGTTCGAACGTTGTACCAACGTCGTAGTTTCGGTGTGTGTTTGGCGGGAACTTCCTTAAAACATGAACCGCCATAAAACGCACCAACACCTGCTTGAAAAGGCACATTCAACTGTCTTAAAAACGTGCACGCAACTGCCTTAAAACGCACGCAACAACTGAAATTAACACGCAATCACAACCACCTTAAAAAGCCTGAATAAAATGCACAACCTGTCGTACAACGCACGCACAACACTGCCACAATAACCCCCCCCCCCACCACCACCACCACCCGGGGGAAGGCTATCCACACGTGACGACCGAATTTGAGATCCAAATATAAAAGCCGAAAATAACAGGTCTGAAAGCGCCTTCGCTGCCTGAGATCCACGACTGAGGGCCAGAGTTCGCCGACAAGGAAAACGGATGCTCGTGAGAACGTCTTGCGAATGGTTTATGATATCGAAGTTCATTTTCATGCCCCGGCGTGAAAATGAAATTGGACTCCTGTAGAGTGAGAAGAGGAAAAAAACAAAATAATTTTAGCTTGGAATAAAAATAAATTAATTTATTACTTGGTTAATAGATTAAAGCGATATTTGATGATAATCACAGAATCTATTCATGTGATTATATCACTTTATATCTATAAATTATATTCATAATTTATATCACTGTTGCAGACTGTGGTCATTATTTTACTAAAGAAACAAAATAGGTCTACAAAAAGAAGTTTATATGCAACAGTTATATAGTCATATATATATATATATATATATATATATATATATATATATATATATATATATATATATATATATATATATATAGTCTATAGTCTATAGTCTATATATATATATATATATATATATATATATATATATATATATATATATATATATATATATATATATATATATATATATATATATATATATATATACCATGACTATACATAGCCATTTTTTTCGATATACACATGAATTTCTGTATGTGTCAATCGTATATGACTATCTGTGTCTGGACGTGGCTGTCTGAGTGTCTCTGTGCCACTTGCCTGACAAAGAGGAACCAGTTCTTACACCTGAGGAGCGCGCTCGTCACTGTCTTCTGATTAATAAGATGGCTTGGTGCTCTTGAAATTCCTCCTGGTATGACGCAAGAGACCGACACACACACGTGACTAAGAGGTTGACTCGTGGTTCAGCCTGCGGGCTTCTCCAAGCAACAGCCTAGTGGACCAAACTCTCACAAGTCAAGCCTGGCCTCGGGCCGGGCTTGGGGAGTAGAAGAACTCCCAGAACCCCATCAACCAGGTATCAAGCAGATCTGATCTCTCCCACTCACATGTTAGGCGGTGGGTCTGTGTCTGACGGCATCACCACTGTTTCCCAATCCTAGGCCCCCGACTCTAACAAACGTACTCGCACGCACGCATATACATCACACACAGATACACACGTACCTGGTTGATGGGGTTCTGGGAGTTCTTCTACTCCCCAAGCCCGGCCCGAGGCCAGGCTTGACTTGTGAGAGTTTGGTCCACTAGGCTGTTGCTTGGGGCGGCCCGCAGGCCCACATACCCACCACAGCCCGGTTGGTCCGGCACTCCTTGAAGGAAACAATCTAGTTTCCTCTTGAAGATGTCCACGGTTGTTCCTGTAATATTTCTGATGCTCGCACAGCCACCCGTGGCAGTGTGGATAGCAGGCTGGACACGTAATCCTGTGGCCCGGGTTCGATTCTCGGCGCCGGCGAGAAACAATGGGCAGAGTATGTTTCACCCTAACGCCCCTGTTACCTACCAGTAAATAGGTACCTGGGAGTTACACAGCTGTTACGGGCTGCTTCCTGGTGTGTGTGTGTGTGTGTGTGTGTGTGTGTGTGTGTGTGTGTGTGTGTGTGTGTGTGTGTGTGTGTGTGTGTGTGTGTGTGTGTGTGTGAAAAAAAATAGTAGTTAGCAACAGTTTATAGGCGGGCCGAAAGAGCCAGAGCTCAACCCCCGCAAGCACATCTAGGTGAATACATAACATTAATGTCTTTGTTGAGATATTCTGGTGTTCGGAAAGTTGGCAAGTTTTCTGACTTATATTTCTTGCCTCTTCCTCCTCCTCTTCTTCCTTCAGATTATCACGTTTTGTTGTCCACTTCATATCTTCCATAATACATTCTAGTTAAATTTCTTATTCTCCTCGTTTTCACGTATGTGATTCTCTTAACATTCTTATAATAACTCACTCTCCTAAAAAAACACAAAATTCACTCATAATTTACACTTTCTCCCTTTTTCATTCCTCACTGTCATACTTCCCCTCGCCTGTCCCTCGAGTGGCTCCCCTCACTCGGGTGTCACTTTCCCCGGTCTGATCCCCTCGCAAACTGCTACGCCAAGCAGGAGGGCCAGTCCAACCGCTGTGCCAAGCAGGAGGGCCAGTCCAACCTCTGTGCCAAGCAGGAAGGCCAGTCCAACCTCTGTGCCAAGTAGGAGGGCCAGTCCAACCTCTGTGACAAGCAGGAGGGCCAGTCCAACCTCTGTGCCAAGCAGGAGCGCCAGTCCAACCTCTGTGCCAAGCAGGAGGGCCAGTCCAACCTCTGTGCCAAGCAGGAGGGCCAGTCCAACCTCTGTGCCAAGCAGGAGGGCCAGTCCAATCTCTGTGCCAAGCAGGAGGGCCAGTCCAACCTCTGTGCCAAGCAGGAGCGCCAGTCCAACCTCTGTGCCAAGCAGGAGGGCCAGTCCAACCTCTGTGCCAAGCAGGAGCGCCAGTCCAACCTCTATGCCAAGCAGGAGGGCCAGTCCAACCTCTGTGCCAAGCAGGAGCGCCAGTCCAATCTCTGTGCCAAGCAGCAGGGCCAGTCCAACCTCTGTGCCAAGCAGGAGGGCCAGTCCAACCTCTGTGCCAAGCAGGAGCGCCAGTCCAACCTCTGTGCCAAGCAGGAGGGCCAGTCCAACCTCTGTGCCAAGCAGGAGCGCCAGTCCAATCTCTGTGCCAAGCAGCAGGGCCAGTCCAACCTCTGTGCCAAGCAGGAGGGCCAGTCCAACCTCTGTGCCAAGCAGGAGCGCCAGTCCAACCTCTGTGACAAGCAGGAGCGCCAGTCCAACCTCTGTGACAAGCAGGAGGGCCAGTCCAACCTCTGTGCCAAGCAGGAGCGCCAGTCCAACCTCTGTGACAAGCAGGAGGGCCAGTCCAACCTCTGTGCCAAGCAGGAGCGCCAGTCCAACCTCTGTGCCAAGCAGGAGGGCCAGTCCAACCTCTGTGCCAAGCAGGAGGGCCAGTCCAACGTCTGTGACAAGCAGGAGGGCCAGTCCAACCACTGTGACAAGCAGGAGGGTCAGTCCAACCTCTGTGACAAGCAGGAGCGCCAGTCCAACCTCTGTGACAAGCAGGAGGGCCAGTCCAACCTCTGTGACAAGCAGGAGGGCCAGTCCAACCTCTGTGCCAAGCAGGAGGGCCAGTCCAACCTCTGTGACAAGCAGGAGCGCCAGTCCAACCACTGTGACAAGCAGGAGGGTCAGTCCAACCTCTGTGACAAGCAGGAGCGCCAGTCCAACCTCTGTGACAAGCAGGAGGGCCAGTCCAACCTCTGTGACAAGCAGGAGGGCCAGTCCAACCACTGTGACAAGCAGGAGGGTCAGTCCAACCTCTGTGACAAGCAGGAGCGCCAGTCCAACCTCTGTGACAAGCAGGAGGGCCAGTCCAACCTCTGTGACAAGCAGGAGGGCCAGTCCAACCTCTGTGACAAGCAGGAGGGCCAGTCCAACCTCTGTGACAAGCAGGAGGGCCAGTCCAACCTCTGTGCCAAGCAGGAGCCTGTTCAACATTTACATCCCTAATCACTGTTTCGTCCACATGCAAGTGGGTATTTAGCAAGAAGGTCGGGACCCACTCCCATACTAGCCTCAGCACCCGCTTCCACCCGGGAGAAGAGTCGGGTACGATTACAGACCCGACTCCTGCATGCGGGTACGAATACAGCGCCGGGTTGGCCAGGGCAACGAGGAATGCGGGTCAGATCTCAAATTTTTGGGTCCGATTTCAAGTTCGACCCAAGACCGGATCCAGTGATGAATATGAATACAAATCATGGGTGGTTGGTTGTAGTAGTAGTTGTTGGCTGTGGTTGGTGATGGTGACAGCGGTCATGTTGCATTATAGTGATGAGCCAAGAGAGGTAACGCTGTGTTTATATATATATTTATATATTTATATATACAAGAGTTCTTACATTCGTGTATAGCCACCAGCACGCATAGCGCTTCGGGCAGGTCCTTAATCCTAATTTTCCCCGGAATACGACCCGCCAAATGGTTTAACAACCCATTCACTGCTGGGTGAACAGAGGCTACAGTTAAGGACTGATCCTCCCTCGGCCAGGATACGAACCCAGGCCTGCATAGCGCTCGCGAAGCGCCGAGCGAGTGTTTTACCACTGAGCCACGGGGGAACTGTTGATGGAGATGGTGCAGGAGTGGAGATGATAAAAGTAGTAGTAGTGGACGTAACGAACTAACGAGGACGCTAATTGTCAGGGCGTAGTGTCCACCATATTGACGGAGGGAACCAGACAGGTGGAGGGGGGGGACAATGTCTGGGAGGAGGGGAGGGTAGGGAAGGGAAGGGGAAGGAAGAGGGAAGGCAGACAGCGTGGGGGGATGGGAACAGCCTCAGCAACAGTTATTAAGAGGACATGCTGGTGTTGAATGGACTTTCCAGTGAGAGATAGGACACAATAACCAGGAGAGACACACGGGTCACACTCCCTTCATAATACAAGCTCAGGCGGGTATATACAGCCCTTCCCCCCCCCCCCTCTCTCTCTCTCCCCCCCCCCCCCCCTCTCTCTCTCTCTCTCTCTCTCTCTCTCTCTCTCTCTCTCTCTCTCTCTCTCTCTCTCTCTCTCTCTCTCTCTCTCTCTCTCTCTCTCTCTCTCTCTTTTTTTCTCTCTCTCTCTCTCTCTCTCTCTCTCTCTCTCTCTCTCTCTCTCTCTCTCTCTCTCTCTCTCTCTCTCTCTCTCAACAGTGCTACTCACCTACCCCCATCAGTGATCGCGAGAGGCCAGCAACGTAACTCACCTGAGAGGGAAGAAAAACAAATATCATTAGTAATCCCGTGTCTTAGAACTCTCCGTGACACCACACACACCCAGCAAAGGGGTCCCTCTCTCGTGCAATCATCGTCTACGCTCAAAATGTAAATGCTCTCAATGTGGCCCCGTTAGTTAGATGACCTCCATTAGCGTCACAGGTGTGAATAGCAAATTGACACGTCGGCGTCCAGTTGGGTGACCTTGGAGGCGCCCGATGCCCACCTCGGAGAGTGGCTCTTCTTGGCGTTCCTCCAGGCCGTCTTGACCGCCACCTTTCCTGACCATCTCTCCCGAGGCGTCTTCACTGCTCTTACTTCTTACCAAGGCGACCACCTTCTTACCAAGGCGACCACCTTCTTACCAAGGCGACCACCTTCTTACCAAGGCGACCACCTTCTTACCAAGGCAACCACCTTCTTACCAAGGCAACCACCTTCTTACCAAGGCGACCACCTTCTTACCAAGGCGACCACCTTCTTACCAAGGCAACCACCTTCTTACCAAGGCAACCACCTTCTTACCAAGGCGACCACCTTCTTACCAAGGCAACCACCTTCTTACCAAGGCAACCACCTTCTTACCAAGGCGACCACCTTCTTACCAAGGCGACCACCTTCTTACCAAGGCAACCACCTTCTTACCAAGGCGACCACCTTCTTACCAAGGCAACCACCTTCTTACCAAGGCGACCACCTTCTTACCAAGGCAACCACCTTCTTACCAAGGCGACCACCTTCTTACCAAGGCAACCACCTTCTTACCAAGGCAACCACCTTCTTACCAAGGCGACCACCTTCTTACCAAGGCAACCACCTTCTTACCAAGGCAACCACCTTCTTACCAAGGCAACCACCTTCTTACCAAGGCGACCACCTTCTTACCAAGGCGACTACCTTCTTACCAAGGCAACAGGGTGAAAGAAACTCTGGGCAATTGTTTCTCGCCGGTGCCGCCACTTAGAGCAGGTCGAGCTCGAACTCCTTAGCCCCCACCTTCTTGTTTTAGATTCAGCTACCCGGAACAAAAAGTTCCAAGTAGCACTTGGAACTATTACGCACTATTTACTCGGAACAAAAAGTTCCATATGGTGCGCCCGTAGTGGACTTACCTGGCACAGGAGCGGGGCAAGTAGCACGGGCTATGATGGTGAGCCCGTAGTGGACTTACCTGGCACAGGAGCGGGGCAAGTAGCACGGGCTATGATGGTGAGCCCGTAGTGGACTTACCTGGCACAGGAGCGGGGCAAGTAGCACGGGCTATGATGGTGAGCCCATAGTGGACTTACCTGGCACAGGAGCGGTGCTGAAACTGGAGAGAACCCCACTGTTGATGATGTCGTTGAATCGACTTGAGAATGGTCCAGGACGGCCCGAAACGTCGTCGTCCCTTCACCTTCTAGTGTGTGGTCTGGTCAACTTACTTTAGCCACGTTATTGTGACTCATCGCCTGCAACCCCACCGTTGTTGTTGTTGTTGTTTTAGATTTAGCTACTCAGACCGAAATGTCCATGTAGCACGGGTTATGGTGAGCCCGTGAGAGAGAGCCCCACGAAGATGATTGATGAAGATTAAGCCACCCAAAAGGTGGCACGTGCACGAATAGCCCGTAAGTGGTGGCTCTTTTGAGCCATTACCAGTATCAATAGATGATACTGGAGATCTGTGGAGGTGCGACTGCACCCTGGGTGACGGGAGATGTCTCCCGCGGAGAGCCCCACCTTACCAGCTTTCTTATATAATGCAAAGACGCCTGACCCAATTTCCTTTAAAAGTTATATCATCCCTGTGAGAGATCAGCGCTTCAAGCTTCCATCACAGTTACCTTTCTTCTCAGCCTTATATATATATATATATATATATATATATATATATATATATATATATATATATATATATATATATATATATATATATATATATATATATATATATATATATAAATATATATATATAAACACGACCGCTTTATTTAACCATTTAATTTACTCAAGATCTTTTATGTCGTTATGAAATCTCCTCGATTGTCTGTTCTTTAAGGGTGGTGAGGTTCAGCTTTTCCTCGTAGGACACAATTCCTCACAGTAGTGGTATGAGAGTCATATCCCGCCAAACACACACCGAAACTACAACGTTGGTACAACGTTCGAACAAGTTTTAACCACCTCCTAACCAGTTATAACAACCAATATAGTAAGTTTTTGGTATATAGTAATATTAACAATATAGTAACAAACCAATATAGTAAGCTTTTTAAGGGGTGCACAAGTATGTATACAGACTTGTCGATGCACAAGTATGTATACAGACTTGTCGGTGCACAAGTATGTATACAGACTTGTCGGTGCACAGTAAAGTCAGCAGGTGTGCTTCCTCAGGCCCCAGCGCCACGGTGAGCCGGCACACACCATAATGGCCTCACATATGTCGTGTACAGTACTCTGAACAGACAAGAACCTCCCCCTCCCCTCCTACCTAGCAAAAATCCACCCACCTCCATATTGTGCCAGCAAGCGCCCACACGACACAAAGCAGCCCAGTTTCTTTACATCACAATATGTCTCCAACCCAACCCTCCCTAAAATACCACACCCTTCATCTTCGAACCTTTTCACAACGCTTCGTGCAACTTTAGTTCGCCGGTTTCCAAATACCTCACATAAAAGAGTCGAACAACGACTCCAGAATCCCAGTTTCCCACGAGACGAACAAGCCCTTCAATAAATCTGGGACAGTACGTGATTACCAACTACGAAGCAGGAAACTGGAGTCTGGGAAAACTAGCAGCGAAGATCAGCGTCAGTATTGGGGGAGGCTGGAGCAACAGATTATCAAGGCTATCAGCTTATGGCACCTGAGGGATGAATACATTGTCACGGGGCAGTAGGAGACAAAGGTCGCCGCTCCCAGAACTTTTTTGTCAATTGTCAAGACATTATTATACCAGTCCTGGAAGATGGCGGTCCTTATAAGTTAATGGACCACCTGACAAGGTTATACCAGCCCTGGAAGATGATGGTCCTTATAAGTTAATGGACCACCTGGCAAGGTTATACCAGTCCTGGAAGATGGCGGTCCTTATAAGTTAATGGACCACCTGGCAAGGTTATACCAGTCCTGGAAGATGATGGCCCTTATAAGTTAATGGACCACCTGGCAAGGTTATACCAGTCCTGGAAGATGGCGGTCCTTATAAGTTAATGGACCACCTGGCAAGGTTATACCAGCCCTGGAAGATGATGGTCCTTATAAGTTAATGGACCACCTGGCAAGGTTATACCAGTCCTGGAAGATGGCGGTCCTTATAAGTTAATGGACCACCTGGCAAGGTTATACCAGTCCTGGAAGATTAGGAACAAAGAAACATACTGAAGGCCTATTGGTCCCTGCAAGGCAGTTACTATTTACATGCAGCCACTCCCTAAAATCCAGAGACGTGTTTTAACCTGGATTTATATTTTTAAGAGTCCTATTAAAATCCCCATTGTTAAACCCTTTCATCTATTTGTACACTTCAGCATATCCACTAACTATGCCTTTCTGAAGAGTGCAAATAGTTTTAATTGTCATCTTTAAGCAGAACTATTCATACATCTTACGTAATTTTGTAATTGAAAAATAGAGATTTCAGAGAACTCTTAAAGTGTCCAAGAAATGTGCATTTCCGGTAATGCATTTAATTTAAAATGCACTACCAGAAATCTTAGCCAAATATCCCAAGTTTTCTTCTTTTTTTTGAGATATATACAAGAGTTGTTACATTCTTGTACAGCCACTAATTCGCGTAGCGTTTCGGGCAAGTCCTTAATCCTATGGTCCCTGGAATACGATCCCCGCCGCGAAGAATCGTTGTTACAACCAAGTACTCATTTTACTGATGAGTTAAACAGAGTCTACAGTAAAGGATTTGCGCCCAGTAAATCCTCCCCGGCCAGGATACGAACCCATGACAAAGCGCTCGCGGAACGCCAGGCGAGTGTCTTACCACTGCACCACGGAGACTAAACCTTATAGTAAGTAGTGCATGCACATGACTAAACTTTCCACAGCTGCTCATTGGATGGATATGGGAGGCATGTTTTTAGTAACAAACTGCCCTACCACACACTGTATGTCAATTTCTCAGCTTAAACTGCTGTGCGACAGTTCTTTAACCCCTTTTGCAAAAAAATAGTAAAAGAACTATTAAACTGTTTAATAAACAGTATGTTAAAATTTGTGTGCTTTAAGGGTGTTTGTTGGCCGCCACTTTAACGTGCCTAGCCTAAGGACAGGTTGGTGAGAAACCTGTCAGGTCTATAGGAAAATCCAATGTGTGAGTAGCATTAAGATACGCTACTCCCTGCTCGAACCTCTGGCTTTGAGGGTTCATGCTCGACTCTCTGGCCTTGAGAATATTCCCTGAATCCCTGACGGTCCTAGTGGTTGGGCACCTTTCCTTTCCCCCCGTCCCATCCCCAAATTCACATCCTGACCTGGTTGATGGGGTTCTGGGAGTTCTTCTACTCCCCAAGCCCGGCCCGAAGCCAGGCTTGACTTGTGAGAGTTTGGTCCACCAGGCTGTTGCTTGGAGCCGACCCTTTCCCAGTGCAATACAGTCGTAGTGGCTTGGCGCTTTCCCCTGATAATGTCTTTCCCTTTGACTTAGGCCGTCCACGAGGTACATATACTGGCAGCCTTTTAACAGGATACGAAAGCTGTGAT